>NW_005871504.1:618170-635463 GCF_000147115.1 Myotis lucifugus
TGCAACTAAATGAAAATGAACAAGTCTGGGTGTTTCCATATGTAAGAGAAAGGTTATTGTATCACTTCTGAATACCTTGTTATTGGAAACCCGTATCTATTGAATTGGCAGGTAGCATATTAAAATGTGATAGCCACACGTTGTCCTTGAAGAGGTTCTTAATGGCATGTCTTCATAGGAATACAGCTCAGATTATTCCCCTTTCAATCAGGAGGCCACGGACCGTGATGCTCTTCTGTGGCTAAGGGAAAACTTCCTCTGGCGTGTCAGCTGTCTTCAGATTGCAGGAATTGTGCTGTTGTTGGGGAAAATGGATACAAACCCATAGGCATCTTCATCATATTCTAGACTGGTGCCCAGGGAGCCTCCGGCACATCCACAGTCAGAGTGCTGAGCTCACACTGTTGCAGGCAGAGGCAGTCCTTTCTTGCCCTCCCCCTGAGATGGAGCACGTAAGGAAGCTTATGGCTTAATATTCCAGCCCGTGGGCCGGTTTCTGAGGGTACCGGTGGGTCAGTATGCATTTGGCATGTAGTTACTTTGGGCTTGGCCCTGTGCTCCACCCTGGGGGTTACACTGGTGAGGCAAAGACAGAGCCCAGCCTGCAGGGGCTCATGCCATCTGTTACATAGGTACCTCAAATGCATGGCATTGTTCTCCAGGGGAAGGCATGACTGGAAATATATTACACAAATCTGTCCCATGTCTTTAGGAAACCATCCCTGAGGATAATCCTCCCTCATTCCGTATCCTCAGAATACTAGCAGACCCTATCAGTGTGACCTTCAAGTTATTCACAACTCTCACAATGCATTTATATATAAGTCATGGCCATGATATACACTTTAAATATCTTACTATTTTGTCAATTATATCTCAATAAAACTGAAATTAAAAAATAGTCTCAACTCTCTCTACTTCTGCTCTTCTTCTCCACCACTTTCCTGGCGGAAGTTTACCTGATTTTTGTCACTGGGCTATCACAGTCACCTCCTTTGGCCTCCCTATATCCCCTCACCCCCACCCCAGTTTTCCCTGCCCCAATGTATTTTTCACACTAGTTAAAAGGGTGTTTTTCAAAATGGAACTTTGATAAGCAACATACCCCTCTAACACACTTGTTTACAAGCACTTACCAGCCCACACACTTACCTCTATCTTTAAAACGTTTCTTTACCTTCCTGTTGCTTTTAGGAAAAAGACCGCAATCCTTTATGTAATCCCCTCAGGCTTTGCCTGGATTTTTTTTTTTCTAATTTGCTGAATTTAATATACTATTAAATAAAGTCAAGCCTTTAAAATCTTACGTGTAGGGGCCTGATACCTCTTTTAGCAGCAAAGGATAAGAGATTCGTTCATGTAATTTTGAGTCCTGATTTCAGTCATTTTTGGTAGCATTTTTCCTATCTGGTTATTTTCTAGATGTCTGACCTCCTGTTGAGGTCAGACATTAATATTTTGATATATTAAAACATACTGAATAAATTTCTACCCTATGTTTGCATGTAAATATGACATTTTTAGTAAGCTTATATAAAGAGAAAGAAAAGTTCAAAAATTGAAAAAATAAACAAATTATAGTTAGGTTTCTTTGGGTAGTTTTATAAATTGACTGCTTGTGACTCCAAATACTTTTAAGAAAAAGTCTCATACACTGACAAATATAAACAAGTTCCATTAGGTAATCTTTGGTGTTAAATTCAGGCTCACTTTTGCCATATAAATAGAAAATTATCTGTATTGAGAGGAAACTTACCTCCATAGATAATACAATTGTATCATAAGATGGTCAAAGGCTTATTTATATGCTCTTGTAGTTTTCATTATTTACAGTGAAATGATTTATATAATATTTGATGTTTTCATTTGACATTTTCAATCTGGGGTATTTTCTCAGTCTTTTGTATTTATATATTATTGATTCCAGAGAGGAATGGAGAGGGAGAGAAAGATAGAAACATCAATGATGAGAATCATTGAACAGCTGCCTCCTGCATGCCCCCTACTGGAGATTGTCCCCGCAACCCGGGCATGTGCCCTTGACTGGAATCGAACCCGGGACCTTTCCTTGTCCTGTGCTGTATGGAATCAGGCATTTCTCCAAGGAGCGCTATTTCTTTTTACTAGAGAATCATATTTAGAAAACAGATCTGGATGTTAGGTGTGGCCATTGCTATCCTTTAGTGCCACTCTTGAGTCACAGAGCAGGGGGAGATATTTTGGTAAGTTTTTATAAAGAGGGGGTGTCTGTGTGTATGCACACTCATTTACAATTATATTCATTTCTATATCAATGTGTATATTTTTAAAACCAGGAGTTCATGCCAGTACCTCTGATTCCAATTCACCATACAGTCCAGTCCAGTTTTCTGTTTCATATAACATTTGATGGCTTAAATTTTTATTTTTATTTATATTCAACACAACACAGTGAGGCAGCCAGGATGAATGTTTTTCTTGGCCTTCTTTGATTTGAGCTCATGAGAATTCCCAACTTTTACAAAGCCAAAAATGACGGAGGCAGGAGCCAAACCCAGCTCTCTTTCTGTGTTTACTATTTCTAACTTTTTGTCTCTCTTTCTGAAGACACAGGAATTCAATTTTTGAACTTCAGCTTTGTTGTACGTTTTTGCTTTGATTTTTTTCTTTAAAAATTCACATTGTGATTTCAATATTAATGTAAAGTGATTATCTTAATCTTCAAAATGAGGCAAAAGTTGGAGGATGCACAAAGCATCATGACACGTGCTCTTTTATAAAAATAAATTAATAGAAAGAAATTAGATTTGCCGAAGTGGATGCTTATTGAATTTTATTATCTTAATGAGATTTGTGTTTCTGAGAAGGGGGGGGAAGCATAAACCTGGGTCCTACATATTTACTTAAATATTCTAGTATTAACAGTGTTTCTACACAGGAGAGGATATTCACCACCACCCACCCACCCCCCACCCCGGGAATTTATCTGACTTTGGATCCCAAAGAGTGTGATCATTTGCCAAAGCTAAACACTGTTAACAAAGAGGTTTAACTGAGTTAATGCCATGTGAAATTGCAGCTACCATGGTCATACAAACGGTAATGAAATCTAACTGGATTTGTGTCCTGCCCTGTAGACATGACTTCATGATTTGTAGCGCAGTTGCACACACAGCTTCTAAACTAGTGTGCTTCATTCTGTGCCAGGAGTGCCTCCTCAGCATGTGAAGGGCATTTCAGAAAAAGGAGCCTTTTGCTCCGGAATGCTCTGTGGGTACCTGGTTAGTGTGCTGAATATGTAGTAGCTGCTAATGAGGCTCCTATCAGCTTATCAACCTCCAGTGTTCTATTCTGGCATGGCATAATTCTATGAGAAGTCTTTGGAGCCTCCTGAACCCAGTAACTGCCCTTAAGAGATGCCTAATTCCCTTCTGAGATAAAAGCTCCTCTGATTGATTTATAGCCATATTAAGACAAGCATGCCATCTGTACCTGATAACTTGCAAAGAGGATCCAGGCCTAAAAAGTCACTGCATCGTGTTCCTAATTACTTTATTAGGCCAGATCTTATATTTATTAAGTATTCCATTTGAAATAGCATTTATTAACTGCCACTTTTCTCCTGCTTTGGATCATTTCTTTCTGACTTTGAGTAGCCTTTGACTCATAATTAGAAACCACTTTATTTAAATATATATATTTTTTCCAGTTTTACTCATATGAATATCATTTTGATCATGGTCTGGAGCCCAACTTTGCCAGGAAATCACTGACTTAGAGCTTTTATTTCTTTTTATTTTTCTGTTTTCAGTCACTTATTCAATTCACTTGAAGGAGCGTTGATTTTTGAATAATACGGTCATGATGTCAAAACAGCACCAATTTTACCGTGCCACCATCTGAAATGGTGAAAATAAAAGCTTTATTTTTTTAAAGAAAAGAATAATACATACCTCCCTCCCCGCACCCCTCTCCCTTCAGGAACTGTACTCTGGGAGGAAATGGTTCTTGTTTGTAGCCTGATCGTGTGGTTTATTCTGAAGGATAGTTAGCTTAAAAACTCATTTGCTCTTCAACAAAGTAGCAGATACTCCAACCAGCCTCTGAAATGCTGATCTGTCCCATCTCTTAGACAAGCTATTTGGGGTAGTCATTACAGGTCCTACCCCTGTGGGGCTTAAGGTCGTAGAGTTAATATACTTAGTCTACTGATGTCTAGTTCTCTGGTCTGTGTACTGCATTTTAGTGTCTGCTCAAAAAAGCACTGCCATTTTTAGCCCTTCCTAGAAACCAAATAGAAATTACAGAAGGTTAAAAATATAACCACAGTGCTGAATTTGAGCTTCCTAGGGAAATCATTTGATATTTAGCATCCTTTTCACATTCTTTCTTTTCATACATTTCTCATCCACATTTGATTGGCGAGCATACCTGGCAGAGTTTTGTCTCTACCTGGAACCAACGATATGTACCAAATGGTGGACTTTTTACAACTGTTTCAAAATGATTATTATATCCATGGAGCCTGCGTCTCTAGATGGAGCCTGAGTCTCTAGTTCTTCCAACTTAAAATCTAAAAAAAAAAAATATTAAGTATTCAAATTATTTTTGTTGTGCCTTTTCTTTATGAGTTGACTTCCAATTAGAGGAAACATGATGAACTAAAATCACAAGTAATCTAGAGTTAAAGGTTTATTTTTATTTTTGCTATATGTGTGACCTGGAAACGAGTAACTTAATTTTGCTGTGTCTCTGTCTTATGTCTACAGAAAGCCATGATTTCTACAGAAAAGGAGGCCACCCTTGCCTGTCTCAGGGAGCCCTCAGCAGGCTCAAGTAGCTCCGTGTTTTCAGTCATTCACAGCAAAGCTTTTCTTTTCCCAAAACTTAGAGATATTTTTAAAGTTCACTTTTGAGAACATGTCACATGACAATATAGATGTGTATTATTTATGCTGTAGATTAATCAAAAAGCCTGAAATCTTGGTCAGAGAGAGAAATGAGGGCTTTTGTGAGGTCTGAAGAGGTTACTTGACAAGATATTGCCCTCTCAATTCACTTGCATGTTTAGATAATTTTTTTATTACATGCATAGATTATTTTCCATTTGCAGTTTATTGTTGCAGCTTTGTCATACCAAGCCTTAGAGTCATATGCCTCCATTCTATTTAAATCTATTGTGGGAGCTTGGGTTAGAGTAAGATGGTATTTTACTAGATGTCAGGCAGTGCTAGGCACACTTAATTCATTGTCTCATTCACTCCTCCTGCCTGTGAGCTGGGTGCTATTCTTATTCACAAAGAATCTAATTATCCTTCAGATACAATTAATCACAATATAAAGATCTTTCAGATTACTTCATATCCAATGCCCAGCCCAGTTCTGGCACAAAGGAGAGCTTTAATAAATATCTATAGAATGAATGACAACATTTATTGACTATCCAGTAGATTTTTAGAACTAATTTAAAGGCTCTTTTTTTAATATAATGCAACTTTCATAAACATAAATCTATTTTATTGTTTGATTACTTTTACTAGTAGACCTACATATTTAAATTTTCCAGGATAATGTTTATTTTTTATTAGGTATAAAAACACACTGAATTTCTGTTGTATAGATTACTACTATTTCTCTAACAGGTAATAATTCATGCCTTCCAATATATTTAAAGGGTCCAGCACTTTTATTTAAGAAAATATTCTTCATATTATTATGTTAATGAAAAGTTCCTTTAGCCCCTTCATCTTTAAAAAAATAATAAGAAAAAAATGTTTGTGCTTCTATAAGATTATATAGTGAATACCTAAAGCTGTAAGATATCCAGCCACTGAGAAATCTTTGCTCCTGTCAGTGAAAGAAGACCCAGAGTATTTGCCTCGATATATGACTGTGTCATTCACTTGAGTTTTATTATTAGTTTGAACATCAAGAATTCCATTTCAGTCTTGGAAAGATGAGATAGCAGAGTATAGATCCATATTCTATTGTGTTCCTTTGAATTTCATTGTGCTTTCACGTAAGGTTTTTGCGAGGTGGTTGCAGTTTTGACTTGGGAACTTACTACCACCACATAAGGGAAGCCTTCCTGTAAAATTAGGAAGGCAGGAGCTGATTTGTGTTTCTAGTGCAGCAACTGCCCCAAATGACATATCTCAATTGATGAAACTTGTTGGATAAATTAATTAAATTAAAATGCAGGATTATAAAAATAAAAACTGTCATTAACAACTATTTTTGTAAGTGTATAGTCTATTACTACTAGAAAGAGGTTATAAGATAGTTTTGCCCCTTTGAGTTGTATCAAATGGGAGACGCCAAATTTATAGCCACAAAACAATTAAAGAGTGAATAGCTGTTCAAATGAGGGGCAGGTAATAATCTCAGTAGGCTTTGGGACCAGTCTGGTTGAATTCACTTGGAGTCCCAGCAAGATTAGGCTAGAAGAACTGCTTGGGGCCACCTTGGAAGGAGGCTGTAGCCATAGCTGGCAGTTTAGTTGTGGTTTCTTATCAAATGAGAGAGGTTCAGTGTTTGCAGAACTGGAGCAAAAATGAAGGCATCATTAAAATTGTTTATGGATGAATAATGAAATTAGTTTACTGAGAAAATTGTGCAAAAGCTATTATTTGATCATTCAGATATCTAAAGCATGACTCCTTACAAAACAATTTCAGACTTTCCTTTCAAGCCCTCGGTAGATCAGGGGTTATTAACAGAAGTTCTACAGCAATGGGATGTTAACTCTGGAAACCGCTGACATTCATTTTTCTCTCTCCTTAATGGAATTGTAAGTTTCATACCAGCATATTTCATTAAGACACCAAACAAGATTCAAAGAATGAGCTATATTTCCAGGCCTATTATAGCTGCCATTCCAAACAAAATATGTATGACTTCTACGATTCACTAAGCACAAGTGTGTAGTAATATGCCCTTTAATGGCCTCTCAAAATGACAGACCAAATGGCTTTGTGAAGGTCAAGTCTGATTTAAATTGTTGATGAATTAATAGCTAATTCTGCATGATTGAATATTAATATGGAACGGTGATAAGTAAGGCACTTTAAAGCTTAATGAGCACATTAATGAATAGGACAAAATGTTTTTCTACTCACCTCATGTACAAGTTTAAAGCTACTAACATATTGACAATGTGTTAATTTTTGATAGCTGCTTTTTTGCTGTAAAAGTTTATATGGTTGAGGTATAAAGGGTATTGATCTCCCCGCCCCCCCCCCCAAGTTCCTGGTACCAGACATTTGATAAGCTGTCAAAATTGATGTTATCCAATGACCTAGGCAGTTTTACATAAATCACTAATAAATGTAGAGGATAAAAAAAAAAAAACAATTAACATCTTCTAAACTACACCCACTGAGATAAGCATTCCAATTAGAAATTTCATTATTTCCACAGTTTGTTTTATGTTGAATACTGAGCTTTATTGCCAAATACCTGACAGTCAAATTGGAAACAAGCCACAACTGTCAACGTGTAACTGCTCCGGCTATTTGAATCTGTTACAAGTGTGATGTTTCTCATGAAAATTTAATGAAGAAAGTGCATGCAAAGAGGTTCTGTGCAAAAGGGGGTGGCTAGAATTTAATTACCCTTATTAAAAATAAGAAAGCAGCCCTCTTTACATTCTCTGTCTGATTACTATGCAAGGAAGATTATCTTTGTTGTGCACTTGTGGATATGGAAAGGGGCTCTGGAGTGTTCTTTATGTGCCGAGAAGGGAAAGGAAGGGCATGCAATTGCATTAGCCTGCTTTCCATAGGGCAAAAGTCAATTTTGTCAGCTCTCCCCATGGTGAGGACTTCATTTCTTATAAACGGTTATTAATTCTAGATTTTTTTTCTAAGAGTCTTTAGTAAGTGGCTTGACTTACTTAAGTCTTTGACACTTGCCACTGATGGGCATGAATATTGGCTTGGTTCTTTAGAGAGATGAACTGGTAGAGAAGGAAGGACTAGGAGAGCCATGTACATGCATGTCTGTGGAACTGCTAGTGAACCACCAAGGGGAGGTAAGAGACCTCAGGAATCCCAGCCTGATTTCTGATTAACGTAAGTTGGTTGTTTTAAATATGGAAAATAACAACAAAATGTCAGCGTTTTCCTCAGAAACTCACTTGTACGTGACTAAGGTAGTGGAGTTGACTTTGGAACACCTGAGGTAAATTATTTTTATCCTTTGAATCATTTTGTGTCAATAACTGCCGAGTGAGATGCTTAATAGTATAATGAATGTGGTGCAACAGCTATTGATCTTTTTCTCCTTTTTTTTCTTCAAATAACAAAAGAACAATGCTAGAGATGTAAATGCATTGACAGAACCTTTAAAGCCATGAAGAATAGCTTGATGAAATAAGTGGAATAGGTTATTAAAATCCGCGTAGCCTAATTTGCAAAATGCTGTTTATGCGACATGTGAGTTTTAACATTCCCTTGGAGCCCTGAAAAATCATCTCGAAATTCCATCTCTAACCACTGTTGCTGAAACTTGTTCACTGTAGACCTCCTCTTGGCTGACAATGTGTAAGCATTCAGAGAAACCGAATACATTACGGTTTCTTAAAAGAGCCCTGTCTTTCAGCCTAAGTAAAATGTAGCTCTGTGAAGTGAACTAATTCTATATATTTTTAGTCTCCTGTCCTAACTAGCTGATGAGATAGTAAATTATTCTCCAGGGAATTCATAGGTCAACTCGATTGCCTCAGCTACTTCTCTTGGTCTGTGGTAGATCTCCAGAGTCTACACGTTTTCCTATTAGACCCTCAGTTTTCTCCTACAATAATCTGGACTGGGTGTTCTGGGCATCTTCTCTTTCTTGGGAGCTGTATTCTTTGGTAGTGTTTTGACATTCTTTCACTATTCACCTTCAAAACTCTCTACTCCTTAACCATTTCTCTGACCAACTCTTTACCAGAAGTACTTTCCTATTACGTACAGTAAAAAATCCTCTTTTAATTGTGCAATGTATCCATACATGGACTTGAAAATACTGGAGCTTCTCCTAAAATCTGGCAATCCAGACTAGCTTGATCAATACAAAGGAGACCCAGAATAATTCACTGTATGGAGGGGTAAACTGATGCTAGATAAAAAGTACAAGACAGATGTAGGTACTGACTTGTATGGAAGCTCTGAGGCAGAAAAGATTAAATACATTTGGGAGAGTTTCAAAAGGATATGCGGGGGAAAAAAGAAGACATATATACTACTATTTATAATAACTTAAACAATAAATTTAACAAAAAAAGAAAGAAAAAAGGATCTGTAAAGAAGGGGATTTTGGCTGTGTGGCCTTCAACAGACAGCATTTGTCTGGAAAATGGTGAAAACTTCAATGCAGGCATAAAAAAATTTCCTATGTAGGAGATCATCCATGAGAGGCTGGGAAAAACGGGGCCCAATTTAAAAGAACTTTGCTAGTCAGATTTCGGAGATTGAATTTACCCCAAAGGTATAGTGGGGTGATGGTGGAGAACACATAGATTTGACTGAACTTTATGGGGGCCTCAAAACGGAGCCTTTTCCCTCGAAATTGTACCTCACTTAGACTTCAGCAAGACCACAGGATTATACCAGAAATTGTAGAAGGCATTGAAGGAGAAGCCACATCTGATGATTTCTAATGTTCTGCTCACTCGTGTTTGTGCTTTTGAGTCATTTTGGAATTGGTGGCTCATGAAAATTCATCAGAAGTCATGAAGGAGTGTTGATTAAATTAACACCAGGCTCAATCGGAAGTCAAAATGTTTCAAAGTGGTCTTTAAACAAACAGCCACGTTGTAATTTAGATAATTATCACCCATCTAGCTAAGCTCCCTTCCCTGTTGGAATAGAATGTATCTTACCTTTCTAATGCTGGCTGGAAGAGCTGGCAATGTAGGTTATGGATGTGGGCCACGCTTGTGGATTTCAGAGGATTTTATTTTCTCAAGATCTAAGGTCTGGGACAGTTTTGATGTGGGATATGGATAAGTGAACTTTGGATGAGTTGAAGATTCAAAATTTAGAAACTTCAACTTTTTAATGACCAAAAATGGTGCAGACCTTTCGAATGGAGAAAAGTATTTTCTTACACTAAGGTGTTGCTTTTGTTCTTTTCTTCTTTGGAAACAGAAACTCTCAATTTTTTTTTTCTGGTGAATTGAAACTCCCTACAAAGGAATTCTTTTAAGTTGAACATCATGCTTGTGAAAAACATATATAGTTTTACTTAAAAGTTACAAAAACATTTATCAGATTTGAATATACAGTGTGGCCTTGACTTATGAGTTTAATTCGTTCTGTGACGGAGCTCGTAACTCAAATTACTCATATGTCAAATCTTAAAGTGAACGAGTGAGACAGGTGATGCTGGGCTGATGTTGTGGCGTTCACTGTGACGTTCGCTGTGCCAACTAGCAGTGGGGTATCTGAAGCTGGCTCGTAACCCGAATTTTAGCTCACAACTCAAAGCAAAAAATCGACCGAGAGATGGCTCGTATCTCGAAAAACTCGTTAGTCCGGACACTCGTAAGTCAAGGCCCCACTGTAGATAGTTTAGCCTACATAATCTGCTTGCTTTTCAGGTACCTGCTAATCCGGCCCTGCTGGGTTTTTCCTCAAGAGAAGTTTCCTATCTTAATGCCTACACTTGTGATAATCCCATCTTTCTGGCCAACTCAACGCATTCCTAAAGGCCCATTTCAGAGCGTCCTCTTGGTGCTCAGTGACCTCCTCAGGCAGCCATTCTGCAATTACTTCTCCCTCTGAGCGATGCATCATTTTAACAGGGTCTTTATCAAATGTGTCTGAGCTCTTTGCTAAGTGGTTGCTCTTAACTTAGACTGTCTACTCTTCTGGCCAGGATCAACATTGTGCCTGTATCCTAATCTCATAATGCCATGTTGCCTGGTGTGTGTTAGCTTCTCAGCAAATGCTGAGTATGGTAAGGGGGGAGATTAATGGGCAATATCTCTTTAATCTTGGGCATCTGACTTACTAACCTAATGAAGTATCACCTTTTGTTTTGCAGAGGATCAAATTCCCAGGGGCTTTCCTACCATTGACATGGGCCCACAGTTGAAGGTGGTTGAGCGTACACGCACTGCCACCATGCTTTGTGCAGCCAGTGGGAATCCGGACCCGGAAATCACTTGGTTTAAAGATTTCTTACCTGTGGACACAAGCAACAACAATGGCCGTATTAAGCAGTTACGATCAGGTAGGGTCTTGTTACTGTTTCCACTAACTCCTAAAGATTTTTTTTTCTTTTAGCTTTCTCTCTCTTTATTTTTAATTTAATTTATTTTTATTTTTTAGGTATTGATTTTTCTCCCTCTTCTCTTTCTCTGTTATTTAATGTGTTGTCCATGTTTGTGATGTCATAGCCCGTTTCAGAGTCTTTCTCCTTCTCTCTGTGTGTTTTGCAGCTTCTGTTTAATCCACATTGCTCACTGCTGTGACTGTATTTTTGATAATTTTTTTAATTTACTGCTATTTAGCAGTATTTGATGGATCCATTTTCTCTTTCTTTCTTCTTTCTCTGTTTTCTTTTGAAACAAATTTATTTCAACATTGGACTTCATTCAGAACTTGCAAGGAGTTCCAATGGTTATATCCATTTAAAACCAAAATGTTCATATGAAACACTAAAATGATTCAATTTTATTAAAGTGTGTTTTCTCTGTCGTCCCTACATTTGAACTCATCAAGAATACCAAAGTTTAGTAAGTTTGGTCACATCTTTCTTTCCACTAATACATAAAACACAGAAATGTTATATCGTGAGTAACCAGATGTATTATTTTTTTAAAGTTTTAACAAAGAACCAATGAAAGGAGGGGATTTTTTATTAATGTTATCATTATTATATTCTCGTGAGTGAGCATATGTACACCTTTGCCACAGTAGTGTGCGCCCACACTGAACATTTTTGAGCCCTCCAGTGACTGGATCTACAGAAGTCTGCTCTGGGTGTAGACTCCAGCTTTTGCTGCTTTCTCTCTCTCTTTCTCCCCGTTGCCCTTTCCTCCCACCCCCATCTCAAGTTTATTCCTCTGTTCTCTTTAGATTAAAAATAGAGATAATTCTAAACTTCTTAAATTGTACAGCCTGTCCCTAGGTAATCTCGTAGGGACATTTACTAATAAGCTGTTTACTTTGACATTGGTAGTAATATTGGTATAGAATTCTAAGTTGTTTGACTGCCTGTCTTCCCAGAATTCTCAGCTTTTGACCTGTCCTGTGATGTTAAAGCGTCTTGTTAACTGCCTCTCTTTGCTTGTTGTCAGCAGAATTGTGTAGATTAGCATTCTGTTATTGTAAATAAAGAATTAATTATTCACATGTAACATAGATGATTTAGTGTATAAAGCTTTAACTCTGAAAAAAATTGTACCAAATTATAAGGAATATAATAATATTTTTATGCTGTCTTTCTTCTCTCCGTATTTAAATCTCCAGAATCTATTGGTAAGTGCTTAGTTCTGAAGCGCACTTCACCCCCACTAATTTCCATATTCAGACTATGATGATGATTATTATTATTAATAAAATGCATGGCATGCATTTTACTAACTGTCAGTGTAGACACCAGATCTCCCTAGTGGCGTGCACACACACACACACACACATCCACAGCACTGTTTTCGTAAGAACACTATGTAAAAAAACAAAATAGTACACAAGTTATAATATCACACAAATGTAGCACAGTAAGTAGAGTAAGATATCCAATCAAGTGTTTGTTTCTAGTTAGTCTGTAGTATTTCCTATGACAGTATATATATATGCATATCTATATATATACTTAAATAGATTAGCCAGTATTTTCTAAATTGTCTTTAAAAAATATTATTGAGTCCGTTTATTTTTTTTCTAAGACTATGAGGCATATAAGATCAATTCTGACCCTATACGTCCCCAGACCTAAGTACTCAGTTGCTTCTCTGAGAAAGGCAATGCTGCCTATTGTGGTCTTGGCCCTCTGTGGTATAATGCAACTTGCTTTTATGATCTAATAATACTATCTCATATATTCCTGTTTTACCAGTATAGTAATTCAAGTTTCTTTTAAGACCTTATATAATTCTGTAAATCTAATTTAATTCTTCTCCCCAGCCCTAGCCTCCTCCTTCTCGTACTAATGCTTCTTCTTTCTAATCTTATTTGCATTCATATTATCCACCCAGGTGGTACACCAATAAGAGGTAAGAGTGCTGAACTAACGTTCACAGAATGATCTTACTCATTCTTTCTGTCCTTTCATCACTGTCATCTTTGTCCTGTTTTCAGAATCATTCCAATAATGTCCATCAACTTTATTATTATTTTTTTTCCTTTGTACTGTTTGGTTATGATCGGTGACTCTCATATTGTGAATTTTCCTTTCCTTTTCCTTTTTCTCTTTGTTTTGTTCATTTCTTTCTTTATGAAAATAATGATTTCAGTTGTGATATGCTTCAAAGAAAGCATATCCAGGTCTTTAGACCACAGACCAGTCACAGCGTACCATCTGTCCCTCTTTTTTTCCTTTTCTTCTTCCTTTTTCCTTTTTTGTTCTTCTTTTTCTTCTTTTTCCTTTTTTTTTTTTTTTTTTTTTTTTGTCCAACCGGAGAAAAAAAAAAAAGATCATTTTTTTCTTCCTTAGCTGTTCTTGTTCTGGACCAAAGCCGAGGTGGTCTGGAGAACAGTGGCAGACATGCAGAAGACAGCCCGGAACGTCTGCTTTTTGTCTTTATCTTTCAAAAGGTTTTTGCTTTTGTTCTTCGGTTCTTTTTTCTCTTACTGTCTTAAAAGTCAAAGAATGACTCCCCTTTCCGCCCGATCCCACTCGCCTCCAACCTGACAGCGATGCTTTTTTCCCCCCAACTTCTTTTTTTCTTGGATTACTCGCCTCTGGATTTTTGGATCTTCTGTCCTTCAGGCTATGGAAACCAAAGGTGCTCAGTATTCTTGGTGGTATGTTGTATTGCTGGTTTTTCCTACTTTGACTCAGTGTGCATTTCTTTTCTAATTCTTGTTTTGTATTTTTCTTGGGGTTTTGTGACACCACACTACTAATCCCACTGGTGGATTTTGCTGGGTGTCTTAGGGGATCCGTCCTGAGGTCCTCGAGCAGTGGTTCGCCGGCTCTTCCTTGCTGGCATAGGCCGTGCTTTTGAACTTTTTTTTAAAAAAAACCTTCTAATTCAACTACTCTTTGTTTTTCAGCAAACGTAATCTATGATTGTAAGTCGTGGCAAACTGTCTTTCTTTTCTTAAAAGTCTGCATGTCTTAAGGGAGTCTTGTTTCTTTAAGTGATATTTTCCTGATATATAATGACTAATTTTATTTTTTTTGCTTTGTGCAGCCTTTTTGTGCTCGCTGCGTATTTTTGGCTTTCTTCAGCGGAAGACTTTCTTGAAAACCCGGCCTGGTTTTTTTTGAGCGTGCCTATCTTTTGCGCCACTTTTGATACCAAAATGAAACAAAACAAAACCAAAAATTAATCTTTTGTTTGATTTAAAAGCCATACTTCCTTGAAGCAGTCTCACCCATCTTCATTTTATTAGTCTAGGAGATAAGAGTGTTAATTATGACTAGAGTTCTTGCTGGGGAAAAGAGATACTGTTTTCTTATGCTAGCATTGATGATGTTTAAAAAAAAATAATCTCTCTATGTTTTTCTCATCGCATCATTTTCTGTCTGTGCACCTTAGCGAGAGATTGAATCGACGTTGAGCGGACCTTCGCTTTGCAGGGCTTTGCATATTGTTAAGAGGTGTGGTTTTCTGGACTGAGAAGGCCTTCTCTGACCATCTCTTTGGCAATATATTTTATATCCATACAGGCGCCCTTCAGATCGAACAGAGTGAAGAATCTGACCAAGGGAAATATGAGTGTGTTGCCACCAACAGCGCGGGCACTCGCTACTCTGCCCCTGCCAATCTATATGTCAGAGGTAGGAATGACGTCACCCTGGCACCGGTTCTTCATTCAGGCCCAGGGGGAGCGGGGACACCCATGCCATCGGTGTGGTGACGTCGGCATTTAGCAAGCCGATTCGCTCATAGTTACAGTAGCTGAAGCGTTCTTAGTGAATAGAGAATTAAAAAGTTTAAATATGTTGTTACAAAAAATTAACCACTTTTGAATAAAATCTATCCCGAGGCTTGAAGTTTTGTAAGTATCTTTGCATTTTTACATCTTGATTTCTGTTTTGAACGCATTGTTTGAACTGTGCTTTGCATTTATTTGAGGTTTTCTTCTTTTTCTTTTTTTTCCCTCCTTCTGTTGCTGTTTCTCTTCTGTTTCCTTTTAAAACCCTGAAATAATTGCTTGGTGTGCTACTAATCAATTCTCTGTGCAACTCCAAGCATAAAGGTATTTATGTCTTCAGGACCTCTGCTTGGAGCTGTAAGAATAAAGCTTCTAACTTAAAAAATAAAACGCTACATGCATATAGCACATTGTATTTTCTCCCTTCTTTTATGCTTTATTTATAAACATATGTCATTATGTATGTGCATATGTCTATGCATATATATATGTATATATATATATATAGACACATATTTTTTTACATTACTGATTTTCTCTAAAGTTTGATTTTTTTGATTGGCATGGAACACTGATTATATTTTTAAATGAGGATACATTCGTATGTTCTTATAAGTTATAGAAATGATTAAATTTTGAGCTTATGAATGGCCATGCTTTTCATTTCACCTAGAAAGAATTATTTCTTCTTCCCTGGCGTTTTCAAAGCCGATTCATGTAGTTTTTTTGTCCAGTAGAAATGCTCTGATTCCAGGTCTACATGTCTATGAATAACCACAAAAGGTGTGGGTGGGGGAGGAAGTAGGTAAAGGACTGAGAGGGCGTTAAGTTACAGCAGGGTGGGTTCCCTTAGGAAAATATCTAGCTTGATTTTGAAATTTTTGTCTGAGATAATTTTGTTTCCGTGGGGGTGCTTTTCTCTCCCATGTTTCTCTGGAGTCTAAGGTGGGAGAATATGAAGGAAACCATTTCTTCCCCAAGGTCTTTGAAAGCCCCTTGATCCTTTTCCTCACAGTGGCGACCCCCTTTGCTGCATGAGGCATGCGTACCTTCTTCAGCGGAAAAATTTCAAAATCACGCTAGCTCTTGTTTCCAAGACTGTGCTAGTCCGTGAGGTACTGCTAACATTTTCAGCTGAGGGAGGAAGGATTAACTAGAGCAAATAAAAATGTTCAAGTAGCAGTTGAAAGCCTTGATATGGCCTTTTTACTCTCTCTGTGTTTCCCTTGTTTTTCTCCTTTCCTCATTTCATTGTGTTCTGCATCAAACCCCCTACATCCCTCAGAGCTGCGAGAAGGTGGGTGTGTTTTTTACTTTTTACCCACCTTACAAAACTATTCATTAAACCAATAACAAAGAATACAAATGAAATGAATGTAGCTGCATTGTGGTCTTCCTTTGATGAATGGTATGTTTTAGCAGAGAATGCCCTGGCTATGGCTTCCGGTGCTCGCTGGTGGTACCTAACAGTGGTGCATGATGGGAGAGAATGTACCTGGGTGCATGGTAAATGGTGCCACTTAACTCTCTTGGGTCCGATGAACTTGGTCAGTGTTCCTGCTTTCCTTCCTATTCCACTCTTCCCACCCCCCTTTGCCCCACCTTTAATTTCTGTCTTACAAGGGTGCCTGCTGCCCATAGAATGACTGTAGTTGCTCCCCTGATCCCAAGCATGAAGACTAAACTCTCCTCCATTTCTCTCGATATGTTCTCTGACACCTCCCAGTCTCCACTGGCTCCTGCTTGCTCTGTGTAACCTGTGAACTGGCTGCAGGAGGCATGCCCAGCTCTCTCTTCACTTCTCCTCTGCCTGTCATTCACTCCTGAGGCCATCGCAGCGAGCCCTCTCCAATCAGTGGAGGTTTATCTCAACCTGAAGTGCAGCCAAAAAGTTGACAGAATTACGTACTTATTATCTTCTTGGGGTTATGAGATTGTTTGTTTATTAACTGACTTAGGATTTTTTTAAAAAAATCACTTTCTTACCTGAATTTAAGCTATGCTCCTAATGATTTCCTCTTGATCTAAACTACTCGTGGTGTAAGGTTTTGCCAATAAAAGCCCAAGATGAAACCCGTGTCTCTTACCCTCTCCCTGTATCATGTACTTAAACTTGGCACATAAATATGCAGATTATCCAAAGCAGGAACACTGAACTGTAATTGCTTGGTAATTTTTACTGTGTCGTGGTGTTACATATGACCTTTCCTCTTAATGTCATGTCCCACTGTATGTTTTAGATGCAGTGTCCCTCAATTTGAACGTAATCTTAAAAA
>NW_005871504.1:635563-745583 GCF_000147115.1 Myotis lucifugus
CCTTCTAAATTTGCAATCCTTACCTTTGACAACCAGCTTAATCTAATATCTCCTACTTACAACCCTGTCATCCCCAAATTCACTGTAGTTGACGTCCTCCCTTTGTGTTTAGCTCTGTCACCCTGTTACTTCTCCTGCTGTCATTGTTGTCTTGGACTCCAGACATTACATTTCCCCTTGTCCTGAGCAGGAGACGTCATGTGTGCATGCCTTGCATGACCCAGTTTGGTATCTTTACTGGCGTTGGCTGGCGTTGGCTTTGTTTCTTCTGTGAATCGATATGTCTGTGCATCTCTGTGTTTGTTCCAGTGTTAGAGTGAGGTCTCGAGGCCGCATCTTCTCTGAGTCTGAAAGCGAATACGTTGTCCTTTCACTGCACCCTGGAGGATGCTCTCCAGGGCTGGGGTGGGACAGTCTGGCCCCACGTGTGCGCTCACAGCAACTGGAAGCACACAGCACGGAAGTTGGTTTGATACCCAACTTATACCTGCTGGTGACCTTCCAGCCCCTGCTGTCGCATATACATGCATGCATAGAATCACTGTGATGTGCATGCATGTATATGTTGTTGTGTTTATCTTGTGCATGATGTTTGTCTGTTGTTAGCTTGTAGATAGTCTCTTTGGGGGGGGCCTTGTAGGTCTGAGTCC
Organism: Myotis lucifugus; assembly: GCF_000147115.1. Taxonomy (NCBI): domain Eukaryota; kingdom Metazoa; phylum Chordata; class Mammalia; order Chiroptera; family Vespertilionidae; genus Myotis; species Myotis lucifugus. The sequence goes on from NW_005871504.1 coordinate 636,214, forward strand.
ACATTTGTATGAATGTGTCTAAGATATCAATGACTGAACTAAATCAGTTCTTTGTGTGTTTACACATACCATACTTGTATGGTCTGTTTTCCTTTGTTTTGTTTTTGGACGACCCGCAGTACATTCCAGTTGTTTAAGTGTGTCTGTACAGTGCATGTCATGTGTTTAAGAAGCCATTTTTTTCCTCGCCTTGTATAGTTTATCATCTCCCCTTGTGTTTTGTTCCAGTTCGTCGTGTCCCACCAAGATTCTCTATCCCACCCACTAATCATGAAATCATGCCAGGTGGAAGTGTTAACATCACCTGTGTGGCCGTGGGGTCACCAATGCCTTATGTGAAGTGGATGTTGGGGGCAGAAGACCTGACACCGGAAGATGACATGCCAATAGGAAGAAATGTCCTAGAATTGAATGATGTAAGACAGTCAGCAAATTACACCTGTGTGGCCATGTCAACACTGGGCGTCATTGAAGCAATAGCACAGATCACTGTCAAAGGTATGCTCAGCGGTGCATGCTTTGGGGGTCTGGCTACATCAAGTCACCTGCCTAACGCCTCTATAAAGTCTGTCATTGGAATTCTAAAATGAACCAATTCATTGTTCAGTGTTTTAGGTGTCATAGTATGATTCTATCTATGTCATCACATGAGATACACATATCTATGTATGCAGTTTCTCTCTTAAAAGTACTGGCATCCTAAGAAGCAATAGTAATCAAAATATTTAACAACAAGCTGGGCCCAGGAACTAACCAGGCAGAATGAGGAATGCTAGACATGATCAACTATTATATAAGTTTCACATTAATCTAGAACTGTGATAAGAGTCACATGGCAGAAAAATCCAAACAACTTTTACTAAATGTCAAAAACCCTGAAGACACACAGAGAAGAAAAAAAGTTACAATGAACATGTTCAAGATAGAGGCTTTACATTTTTTAATGGGCCCTACCATTAAAAACCAAAATGCAAGTGAATTTATGTTCTCTTTTAGCATTGGAGTTCATATTGTATTGATGAAGTAGTAAGAAATATTCTGTCCTCAGATATTTTTGAATCAAAGAAATAAAAAAGTGACTGTGTAAAGGCATTGTTTTTTTCCAATGATTATATACTTCTAGAACACATTTGTAAAATGGGTCAGACTGAGGAAGAATTGAGGTTTCTGAAAATACCTGGAGCAAAATGAACACAGATTATCTTCTCTTTCTAGGAAGTTTGATCCTAAGACATGCAAAATGAGTGTTATAATCGGTACCATATCTCCAGCCAAGCGTATCCTATATAATAAGGAGGGAATATGCTAATTGACCATCACACCCTTACAAGATGGCGGCGCCCAGTCCCCTCAGCCCCGCCCGGGGTAGGGGGTTGCACGGAGTCCCCCAGTCCTCTCATCCCCGCCAGCAGTGAATTTTCATTAGACCATTACCTTTTTAAAAAATCCATATCGAAGGATATGATTATTTCTTTTAGATCATCTTTTTTTGGGGAGCAGGCCTAAGCCAGCTGGTGGGCATCCCCAGGGGTCCCAGACTGTGAGAGAGCACAGGCTGGGCTGAGGGACCCCCGTCTGCATGAATTTTCATGCACCGGGCCTCTAGTATATAAAATATATGCCTTAGGAAATCAACAATGTGATAATAGAACAAAGGCACACACAATAGGCAACATTTAATCATTTGAAGTAGTAACACTATATTGTATATTCTTAACTATAATTAAGCATGCTTATATTTATCCATGCATTATAGACACAAATCCTATACTGTACAATCATTGTGACTTAGCAAAACTAATAATGTCTGTTAGTTATCAGTAAACACACCTTTAATTAGCAATATTTTGACTTGCCTTAAAAAGTCAGAAATACAACTAGGGTAAATTTGGATGACCTATTTCTTTGAAAAAATGTCAGATTATTTAAATAAATGTCTTTTATTATTTTTAGTAAAATCCCTTGGCCAGAGTGATAGGCAAATAGTGAATCACCTTTCTCATAATAACCATTTCAGCTTAAATATTTGAAGGGTTACTGAAAACCTTCAGGAATTCAAATGCAGGAGTCACATTAAACTTAACATCCTGTTCAGCTTCTTATCTTTGTTTTCCTAGCTCTTGATGTTTCCCTACCTTTTCACCTCAAAAGTAAATAAAATGTAAGAGTGATTATTGAGGTCAAAAAGTGAACCAAAATAAAAACAGGAACTTGAAGAGAGTGGGGACAATGGGTACTGACTCATTCATTTGGTTGGTCATGTAACAATACTTAATTAAAAACCTACTCAGTGCTAAGCAGTGTTCTGGCTGAGGACCCAGCAGATTCCAAGTACAAGTTTGCTACTCTTGAAAAGCTGTCATTCTAGGGAGTACTGTACTTTTTGTCTTTATGTCGACAAGGAAAAAGGGGTACTAACGGGCTGATTTATATGAGTGTTACCTTCTGAGCTTTCTCCGAAAAGTCTGTGGTGTCTTAGCCCCTAAGAACTCTATCTTTGAGAATCATTATCCAGGGTAAGACACTTAAGTATGAGGTCACCAATGTAGATGGTTTGTATTCTTAAGTAGTAGCATTTTGAGTTGTGTTCTTCTGCTAAAAGGAAAAACAGATGGATGTCTAAAAGACAGGTTTAATTGAAAATATTAGTATATAGCTATAATCTCAGGTATTATTGATGTTGAATATAGAATACATACTATTACAATACTTTATTTTTATTCAATTTATTGGAGTTACATTGGTTAATGAGATATGTAGGCTTCATGTGTACAATTCTATAATATATCATCTGTATATTATATTGTGTGTTCACACCTTAAGTCAAGTCTCCTTCCATCACCATTTATCCCTCTTTCACCCTCTCCTACCTCCCTCTACCCTTCTTTGCCTCCCTCTGTCACCATACTATTCTCTATGAGTTTTTCTTTTTATTTTCTGCTTAATTCCTTCACCTTTACTACACTAATACTTTAAAAAGTGACTTGTAAATATGCTTTAATTTAGTTTCTTCAGCATTTTTGAATATTAAGTGAAAACATGAATTTGAAATTAATTCAAAATTACTATTCTTTCTTTAGTATCATGATTAGATTATGTATGAGAAAATTATAGTGATGTTACCTATGTATTACAACTGGAAAACAATATGAATATTATTCTTCCATAGCAATTTAATAGCATCTCAGTATATTTCAAATTATATTCCATATACTATTTTCAACATGTATTGCTACTTAGCTATATCATTTATATTGTAAAGCAACAGGCTAATTGGCCAAGCTTATAATAATAGTAATAATCGCAAATAATGTTTTTTTGAGGGTGCCAGCTATGTGCTCAGAGCATCACTGGATTAGCTCATTAATCATCAGAGCAAGCCCATGAAATAGAGTTACCCAAGTGTACAATTCCAATAATACAAATTTTCTCATTTTTCACATGAGAAAACTAAAGCAGAGAGGGGTTACGCAACACATTCAGGATCACATAGCCAATAAGTGGTGGATGTGCATACAAGCCCCCAAATACAACACTAGTAAAATGGGATTTGCTACCTTTCCATGTCATACTGTACTTTCCTGACCATTTCGAACACTATTTTTTGCTGTAATTTCATCTAATTAAATCCTTAGTAGGTACATAATCCTGTCGTCTCAATAGTAAATTTTATGGATGCTAACATCCTAGAGATGATGGGTAGTGACTGTCTTTTTTTTCCTCCCCCCAAGCCTTACCCAAACCTCCAGGAACTCCTGTAGTGACCGAGAGCACAGCCACAAGCATCACACTGACGTGGGACTCTGGGAACCCCGAGCCTGTCTCCTACTACATCATCCAGCATAAACCTAAAAATTCTGAGGAACCTTACAAAGAAATCGATGGAGTAGCGACCACACGCTACAGTGTCGCTGGACTCAGTCCCTACTCGGATTATGAATTCAGGGTGGTTGCTGTCAATAACATCGGGCGGGGGCCTCCCAGCGAGCCCGTGCTGACGCAGACCTCAGAGCAAGCGCCATCCAGCGCCCCGCGGGATGTGCAAGCGCGGATGCTGAGCTCAACCACCATCCTGGTACAGTGGAAGGAACCCGAGGAGCCGAACGGACAGATCCAAGGATACAGAGTGTATTATACCATGGATCCCACTCAGCACGTCAACAACTGGATGAAGCACAATGTCGCTGACAGCCAAATCACTACCATTGGCAACTTAGTGCCCCAGAAAACCTATTCTGTCAAAGTCCTGGCTTTTACCTCAATTGGAGATGGTCCTCTTTCAAGTGACATACAAGTCATCACTCAGACAGGAGGTGAGTCTCATCTGGAGGGGGAGCAGGGCAGGAGCGGGGAGTTGATGCTCACAGGTGGGAAGGGCATAAACAACAAAGATATTATCAATTTTCATTTTTGAGACTGTAGCAGGATGCATATGGCACCCTGTGTTTTCCATGTGTCCCCAAATAACTTGTAGACTTTTCTGCATGCAATGGATGAATGTGTCCTCCATGCAGCATTTTGAAAAGAAACAAACAATTCTTTTTTATCATCTGAGAGAAGAGTCTCAAAAATTATTAAGTTTTTGGAAGATTGGATGGCTCAACATAAAGTTAAAAGTAAAACCATCTGTCAGGGGGCCTAGGATATGTAAACGGCTTAAATTTGCCAGGAGCTACTTGCTTAACAATAAATACTCTCCTAATGGATTTTTCTTTTCATGGCCTCAGGGGTGACGGAAGACAGTTACCAAGATCTCAGATCAAACTTTAGGGCCTGCTTCATTCGTTCTACTGGGCATTACATCAGATGCCAAACTGTTTTATGAAGAAAAAAGTTGGCCCTGCCGTAGTTTTATTTTCATAAGAGGATAGCAAACTCTCTGGTCTTTGGCTTGAAGTGATCAGATGTGACTTGGGTTGGGAAAATAACATAGCAGCTCTCTTCTCTAATAAGTGGTGGATGTGGATACAAGCCCCCAATTTCATCTAATTAAATCCTTAGTAGGTACATAATCCTGTCGTCTCAATAGTAAATTTTATGGATGCTAACATCGTATTCTTGGGCATCCGATAGCTATTCATTTGACTCCTTTGCACCCTGACTCCTCTAAAACGTGCATTAACGTAGGAGTGTTTTGGCAGCATCCCACTGGTTTGTTCTGATAATCTACATAAGACCAGTATTATTGGAGTTAGTATCTGTGATCTAGAGGTATGGCACTTACTGGTAATTTGGGAAAGAATTAGTGAATTTTCTCAGGTATCAGAACTCGATAAACCTGTTTGATCACTGACTTGTTTTCATGTTGTGGGTTTTGTGAATCACATGACTACTATATTCACCATTTGCCCTGGCTACTACAAATCTCAGAACACATTTACAGCCTACCAGGCTTTTTTATATTTTCATACCATCATTTGGTTCTTCCTGGCTTGTTCATGGATTTATTACTTTCTCAAATGGTATGAAAGATAACTATTTGAATATCTTTTACCACAATTACACTAAAAACCATCCATATTTTTTTCCTACTTGGCCTTTGCAGTTCTTCTGTATCTATTTGCTATATTATGCAGAAAAATACTATAGATTTTTTGTACATTTTAATTTTTCATAATGTTTCTCATTGGAAAATAGAGAAATTCATGAATCTTGTCCTTTTTCTTGTTTGAAAGAGGTCAACTGTTACAAGATAATTTTTTATAAAACTATTATACTGTTTAGCAGCTCCTTGACCATTAAAAGATATAAGAAAGTATATGAAAAAAATATATCCCTATAATCCACTTTTACTTTTTCTGATTTTTCAGCTTTTATTTTAAAAATTCCTGGTTTTGGAATGACATAACCAGGGTTTGAATCTCAGTCTGTGATTCTTAGTTCTGTGACCTTGGACGGGTTACTTCATCTCTCTGAACCTTAGTTTTCTCATCTAAAGTAATAATCACCTCCTAGAGATTAGGGATTTTATCCATTTTCTTGGGCTTCTGTGACAAAATACCACACGGTGGTGGACTTAAACAACAGGAGTTTAGTGCCTCTCAGTTCTAGTGGCTAAAAGGTGTCGGCAGAATTGGCTCCCTCTGAGAGCTCGGAGGGAGGTTCCAGAACTTTCCCTCGCTTTTGGTGGTTTGCTGGCAATCTTGGATATTCTTTGGCCTGTAGAAGCATCATCCTGATCTACTCCTTCATTGTCACATGTCATTCTTTCTATGTGCATGTCTCTTGTATCCAGATTTTCCATCTTTATGAGGATACCAGTCATAATGGATTATAGCTAAACTTGATTTTAACTAACTCTACCACAACCCTGTTTCCAAATAAAGTAACATTCTGAGGTTCTGGGGGTTAGGAATTCAAGGTGAATTTCTGTGGGACACATTTAAACCTACGAGCTATAGATTAGACAATGGACAGAAACATTTTTAACTTAATAAGTAATATATAATTGTCATCACCATCATTGTAACAGCTAAAATATACTAGATACTCTGCTATGAACTTTTCATGTATTAATTCTTACTACCCAATTAGGCAGATGTGGAATTATCCCATTTGCCAATGAGTAAATTTGGGATCAAAGAAGATAAAAAGATTTAGTAACTTGCTTTGGGTCATAAGGTTAGTAAATGGCAAAGCAGAATTTAAATCGGGGCACCCTAGATACTTCTAAGCACCATTATCTGTCCAATTAATAATTTGCTAATGTGATAGTTTTAGTGCCTTTTAGGTTTTTTGTCCACAAGGAGCAATAAATGAATTGCGGCAGGAAATGCACTGTGTCATTTACTCACATCTTTATTTTAGGATTATATATAATTTACTCCTGCAATACTTGAGGTGGCTATTCGATTATCCCAGTACAAACGTGTGTTAAGCCATTTAGATGTGAAAAAAATACGTTTATCTGAAAGAAGTAGAAGGAATTACTTTTTATAGAAGATTATTATACTTGATCACTAATTTTTTTCTAACTTTTCTAACCACAGATTTAAACATAGAAACCTATAATATTTCATAACTTTCTTATGGCAGGAGGGTTTAGCTATCTAAGAAACTGCATAGTTTCTGGAAATAAATTCAGACAAAACATAAGAATCCTTAGGAGTCATGGGAATGCTTATATTCAGAACACCGTATAACAGACAATAATGCCTTCTGTCACAATTTATTGAAAGATATAGAACATGTTTAAATAGATCTTTTTTAAAATTTTCTATATTATCAGTAACATACATCATAACTCAGTGAAGGCAGTATTATGACAGGGGCAATTGCATTAATGTGATCCAGGGACTCTGAACTTAGAAAAACCTAGATGAATGAATCACAAATGTATTAGAATAGTCGTGCCCAATCTCTTTTAGACATTTTATACATTAAGATATTTCCAAGAACCTTTCATAATAGTTGTACTTTTAATACCTATTGATTGAGAAGATATATGATGACATAATGACTTGTGCCTGACACGATCAATAGGCTAAGAAAACCTTCCAAAATAGCACAAGGATTTGATCTGTTCTCTAGGCTTAATTAACAAAGGCCATTTGATGTTAGTGGATAACTGCCAAATACAATGATGTTAGACCCTGAAATAATGAATGCTGAGCTACTCCTTTTTCTTGTTGCTGACTAGCTAATTCTTAGGATCATTGTCAGGCAAAAACATAAACCATTTTGAAATATTTTAAGGAGGTTCTATAAAATTTAAAAACATTATTTTCACTGCAATTTTATCTTTCTGTGAAAATTCACTGATTGACAATATGCACAAGTTTCTCAAGGGTATTTTAATTTCATATACACAGATATAAATTGTTATGTGTTCTATATCTGAAATGTATTCATTTCATTTTGGTATCTTCAATTCCCTGACACTACTATTTGTGTTTTTGTTTAAAATCAGATTCTTGAGAAACAGTATTTAGTAACAAAGTGAGTTTAAGAGGGAAGTTATCACTTTTGTTCTTATTTAAGTTTATGTCATCCATATTAATATAAATAGAGGATTGATATAAATATAAAGCTTAGTATATTTCTAGTAATATAGAAAATCAAAATATGATCTATTTTATAGTTAATATTTCCTCTTAAGTACAAATAGTATAGTTGAAAATATTCAGTAATCTTTAAATGGTTTTAAATGTGAAAAGATGTTGGTTAAAATAATTATTTTCTTGACATATGAGCTAATGTTTCAAATTTTCCATACCTTTAATTTCTGGCATTCTAGTCATTTTATTTTATTTTTTAATACATTTTTATTTATTTCAGAGAAGAAAGGAAAGGGATAGAGAGATAGAAACATCAGTGATGAGAGAGAATCACTGATTGGTTGCCCCCTGCACACCCACACTGGGGATTAAACCGGCAACCCAGGCATATGCCCTTATCAGGAATCAAACCTGGTACCCTTTGGTCCGCAAGATGATGCTCTATCCACTGAGCAAACCAGCCAGGGCACATTCTAGTCATCTTCAACTAGTTCACCTTGAAAATGGCCATTTACAAAGGAAGTATTTATTTTGTTCTAGAAAAAGCTCTCCACTATTAGATAACATTTGGGAAGGATGTCTACTTCTAATATAGTTTTATCTTATAGATAGCCATAATTAAATCATAGGGTAACAAAATATTTTATAAAACTGCAAATAAAATTCTGATAAAGAAATATAATAAATTACATATTAAACCAAATGCACTGAAATAAATGTTGTTTAATGTTCATGCTAATTGGAGGCATTCTAGATCTGTTAAATCCTGTCTTTTTTCTGAACTTTCTTTAGAGAACATATTTGACCTCTAATTCTTCTATACACTTAATAGATTTTGGGAAAAGTCTACTGATTTATATGTGTGTATCTTAATAATATAGGTCTTTGGAAGGAAAATAATCATATATATTTACTAATTAATTACTAATGAGTATTATCAATCTTAAACATTTTTAAGAAGGTAATTCTACAAATTCTGGGCATTGTAAAATTGTTATAATATAAAACTATGGCATTTGGATACATTGTCCTTTAGCTTTCCAGAACTTTAAAAATCAGTTTATTAATATATGTCAACAGGCCGTCTATGTCAGCAAACCAAAAAAAAACTGACTTCCAATAGCCAAAATTATGAGCCCAATGTAAATGCTTTCTCTAAATACTTTAATCTACGAGTTAAGGAGCTCTGGATGTAAATACAACTGTAATAAAATTTAACTTTTTCTTATTGATATTTAATGACAATTGAAAGATTTGTGCAAGTGCTTGTGTATTAAGTGCTTATTTTGTCAGTAATATATTTGTGGCACTTACAAATCAGACTCCTTGTTTTGAATTTTGTTTTACTACCACTATAAGTCTGACTGTTGCTTTTATTGTTTTAAATCATTTATCAATATGTTAGGTACACACATTTTGAAATATGTGCCTTTTTGTAGTACTAGATATTTTAGCAATACTGGGCTTTCTAGTCTCTTTGGTAATAACTCATATTGATAAATGGCTAGATGAAATGGTTGTTTAGCTATTTCACATGTGATCATCTTTTTCTCCTTAGGTATATGCCCTACATTTTGCTCAAATATTGATCTCTTCTAATATTATCAGCATTTCAGATGACATGTAGATTTTTTTTCATTTCTTATTTGTTTACATTCTCTGTCCTTGAGTTGCCTTTACATATTTATATAGAGTATAATAGTACTACTGCTCAAATACTTTACATTTATCACTGGGATTATAATCTTATTTTAGGTAATTGATAGCTCACATTTGAATTTCCTTTTGGACATTAAATAAATCAAGAAGAATATAACATTGGTACCACTTTACAGAACATAAGGATTTCTTACATATAATTTTAAAGAAAAATTTGGATTTCTACTTTCATTTTCTCTTTTTACATCTAAACTACAAATTTAGTTTATGGCCAATATTATCATGTTTCCCTTTTTAATATGGAATAATTGCAGGTAAGTTTCTGGATGGATTCTTTTTATTTGCTCATGAGTTACTCTGAACTTCAGATTGATTTTCCTATGTTCAGGTAATTGGTGAGGTAAATGCTACAACACAGAAAAGCTCTTAAACTAAATAGATATGGCAAACAAGAAGCGGATGCTAGTAAGTTTGAGGTATAAAGAGTATGAGAGCATTAAAAATGTCACATATATGTGTGTTTGTGTAGCAGGGCATAAAACACAAATATTAACATTTCTTAATAAGAACCTCTGTAGCCACAATATTTGGTATAAAATTCCAATTGACAAATGATGAAGCATTCCTGTGTCTCCAAGCACAGAAACTAAATATGACAGTTTGGAGTCCCCTAAAGTGTTTTTTTATGTACATATATTATCATCGTTAGGACAAATATGTTTGGGGAATATAAACATAAATCTATTCATTTCACAGCTTTTTTCTTACCCATTGAAGCCTCAGCTTCATTGTGGTGGTTTCGGCTATGACTAAAGAACCCTGGGGATGCAATGGCTGCAGGTGAACCCCCAGTTCCCGAGAAAGTCTGAGTGGTGGCACCTTAAGGCCTTCATGAGCGTAGACCCTGATATAATAAAAAGATCTTGTAAAGTGCAGGTTCATTTGCTGGGTTTCATAGCAGGCACATTTAGCCCCATACAGTGTTTTAAAATTCATTTCAATTAATGTAAGTAATTCCCAGTTGTTAAAAACGGAAAGGTTTTACCTACAAGGTTCATTATCTCCGCCCGCTGAAAAAATCAGAAGCTCCAGCAAGACTGGGCCCATATTTCAGCAATCTCCTGTCTGAGCCTCACCAGCTCCTTCAGGTGGGCAGGCGCTCTCTGCTCTCCACTGACTCAGGCCCCAGGTGGCCTCTGCCCTCATTCATCTCAGTGATCTGTCTGACACCTCTAGGCAATCCTGTTTCTACCACAAGTTTAAAACCCACTAAATGAAATTACCCTCCAAATTATTTCAAAGGGAAGGAGATGGTGGGAGCCAAGGAGGAGTCCCCCTTAAATATTAGTGTATGAGACTTTCCATTAAATCCTCTGGCCACTACTTACATTGCTTAAGAATAAAATAGACAGTACACCCTCCGAGACTGACATGCGTGTTTGATCCATTATTTAGAAGGAGTGGGCTCCTAATAGAACCAAACAGAATTAGAGAATCAGAGGAAATTTGTGTCACTAAACAAGGATAAAACATTGAGACCTACTGGGAATTTGTTCAAGACAAATTAAAAGCAAGAAAATAAACAGTTTAAGTAAGAAAAACTTAATTAGATTTCTAAGATGTTTTCAATCAATGTCACTTAATTTATTTTTAGAATTTGGCAGGGAGGAAATAAGTAACAAGCAGTTATGATCCTGAGAGCAGCCCTTTAATACTCTCTCTGTTTTAAATTTTTGCCAACACACTATTTTGGTTTGGTTTAAATCAGTTAGCACAGGCTTTCTTTTTTCCCAGATTTTTGGAAGTTTAGAGGAAGAAAAAAGGGGATAAAACTAAAGAAAAAGAAGTGATTGTACACATATGTGTGTGATGTGTCTCTCTCTCTCTCTCTGTGTGTGTGTGTGTGTGTGTAGTTTTAGGCTGAGAAGCCCTCTCATTACCTGAATGTTAGAATCCAATCATAATTTCCCCACCTGCCTGATAGCTCTTGGTGTTCATTGTTGCTGCTGCCAGTGCTTTTGATATTTATGTTAGAAGTAATACATTTGCTATTTGTTTTGTCCTTTGCCTATTTGTTTTTTATTTCCCTCTGTTTCTCCTTCTCTTTCTCTTGATCTTTTATCTTCTTTTGTCTCCCCCTCTCAGTGTGAATGATTGTGTTCGGTCACCCACTGGGCAGATACTTTAAAAAAAAAGAAAAAGATATGCTGTTATCCTGTTCAGAAAGTACATTCCTAGAGGCATTAAATTAATGAGTGTCTCAAGGCCTGTGATATAAAAAGGGAGAGAAGATGATAAATGCAATTGGAAATATGAGGCACTGATTATTGGTGGCCTTAAGCATCAGTTCAAACATGAATGTGTGTGGTTGCTTGCACACACACTCAGAAACACACACGCACACACACACGCATGCACACACACAGACTCACAGGTTCACAGAGCACACAGTGGAATAAAATGATAGAGATCCTAGAAACCATTTTGCTAGATCCCCCTCTTTTTAAACAGAAGGCAGTTTTTAAACCATACTACAGGCAGATGATTACAGAAGGAAAAGAAAGTAATATACTTTGTTTTACCAAAGACCTTCTTTCTTATGAAAATGGTTTGAGTATTATTTAAGAAATTGATTCTATACATCATTTTACAAATTACATTATTTCATATGTTTTTGGATGTTTATGCTCATTTGCCAGAAAATGCTTTAGATGTTCTTTTCCCCTCTGGTGTGGAGTATATGTCATTGTTCTTAATTTTTATTATACACTGAATTTTCATGTGAATTTGTAGAAATATGGACATCTCTCTAGCTGTCACACTTTGAAACACGCCACAATGTCAGGGCCACAATTAATCACAATTGTTAATGGCCATCAGAGCATGAGCGCCAGCCAATCAGAGCAGACACTGGCCAAGAACAATGTAAGGTTAGGTGTGCTAGTGATGCCCTGAAGTGCATTTAGCCTTGTGCATACTGATGGGAATCAGGGGTTAATCTGGACATTGGGATTAGTAAACTTACTCTAGCATTTGAGTAAGGTGTTTTCAACTGGATAGATGTGCCATTCATTATTACATCTGATATATAACTCTCTCAAATTGTCTATTGCATGGGTTACATGACTAAGAAAGAATTATAGAAAACCTCTCTTAAATTACTCTGTTTCTGATAATAAGTGTGTTCTATAAACTTTTACATTTGTGTAGTAATTTAGCTCCTTCTCACTATGGACAATATTAAGTTTATATTAGGTCTAGTGTATTATGTCATTCGAAGTCCTTTAGGAATTAGAAGCAATTATTTGTAAGTGATAGCTTTTTATCTCTTTTTAAAATCTTTTCTTAAAATCTAGGTTGGTAAGAAAAAAAATGCTAAGTGATTCTGGTTGCCTGTAGGTTTGTTAATGTAGTGAAGGTGGAATTTTATAAACCTAATTGAAAATAGCTTTGAAAGCTAAGTGCAGTGCTAGAGAATAAATGCCCATTTACTTGGCAAAACAGCAATAACTTTTATGTATTTAGCACTCGTTATGATTTAGGCAATATTTATTGCAAGTGCTTTATATATAAATCATCTCAGGGATCACGTGCAACACTATTATGAAGTAAGTAATTGTATTATTTGTAAAATTGGATTCAGAGACTAATATATTCTGCGTGTGGTATAGATATTATACCACTAAAGAACAAGGACAGTATTCACAGTATAGTTTGTGTTCCTTGAAGGAGGAAAATGATCTTTCTGTACACAAGTTTACCTGGACGTTGTAAGGGACCTAGCACCCCAATAGGTGGAGACCTTTTGAAAGTTTAAGCAAATGCGCTAAAGAAAGAACTAATGACTGTTGATACTGATGGTTACCTCAACCCTTTGCCTCCCGTTTTTAGTACCAGGGCAACCGCTAAATTTCAAAGCAGAACCCGAGTCTGAAACGAGTATTTTGCTCTCTTGGACACCTCCACGTTCGGACACTATCGCCAACTATGAGCTGGTCTACAAAGACGGGGAGCCTGGAGAGGAGGTAGGACCTTGCTTCGCCTTTGGAATCAGTCACTACCCTGAGGCATTGCTCCGCTTTTGAGTGCTTACCCACGTCTTGTAAAAAGGTCAGGGACCTATAGAGGACCTTGGTGGAAGAGATTTATGCAACAAAAGAGACATGACCAAAAAAAATAGCAAGGGTATTTGGAGACTTGCTGGGGGGAGGGGCAAAACAAAACAGCTGTTGCCCTATTGAGACTGTTTTCTACTCAAGTTTCCATGTTATTTATGGAAGTATGAAGTTCTAAAAGAATATAACCCATGAGACTTGGGGACTTGCTTTTTTTCTCTTCGGCATTAAAGTTCTTAAGTCACTTAAGTAGACATATAACTAAATAAGTCCCACAGCTTTGAGTAGGTGAATTTATTCAAACTGCTTTTAGAGAAAGATGCCCCAAAGCAACTATTTTTATGCCAAAAATTATGATTTGAAAGTGGGTATATATACAGCTTGAGTATGGTATGCAAAGAAAATAACAGTAGATTACAGAAAGTTGGATATTGTTGATAGTCACTGAAAAGAGAAACAAAAATAAGAATAACTAATACATATATTAACAGGCAGTGTTCTAAGGGGTTTCACATATATTAACTTATTTAATCCTCACAACAGTGCTGTGGATCAGTCTCTCCTATTAATCTATTTCACATATCACAAAATGGAGGCATAGGACGAAGTTAAATACTTATCCTGAAGGCTCAGGCTACTGAATGGCAGAAATAGAATTTGAATCTAGGCAGTCAGTTATCAGAATGTTTCTTAACCACTAGGTTACACTGTATCTTGGGTGCACTTTGAGTAGATTATAGAAATCAGTTATTAAGATACACCTAACATTTCCAGAAAGGGAATATATTATAGTAATGGATATGTGTCTTTCGTTAATGTAAATCCCAACAGGGAACATTTAGACAAAACGTTAGTAAAACTATATGAAAGCTCAATCCACACGAGCCCTTTTATGTTAACTCTTAACATTCTTTATCTTCACAAAGCTAAACAGCCCCTAAGATCTAACAAGGAAGTTTTTGAAACACTCACGTACTAAATGAACTACTATCAATGCACTTGTTGGTCACCATTTTGTATGCTGTAATAAATTATTTTTTACTGTAAACTTCTATTTTATGGCATCCGTTTGAATTGAGAAGAGTGTCCACAGACCAGGTTCTAAATGCAATGCCTTTAGATTTAGCTAACAAAGCCAAAATGAATTAATCACTTGAAAAGTTATGTTATTTATATGCTGATATAACTTAACATACTCATAACTGTGTCTGTGTTTAATAAGATATAAATCAGCATTAAATTATTTAAAATCTTAACCACTACTCAACCAAGAAATAGTGTAAAAACAGCAAAGGGAGTGGCCGTTTTTTTGAATCTATGATGCTTGAATGTTGGCACACCTACTCCGCTTTACAATTGTTTATTTAGGGAATACCTTTTTTCTTGTTATTTGGTATATCTAAAATTTTAAAAGCTTTTGTATTTGCAAGCCAGAACACCCTAGGGATGTTTTCTCTGGTTTTATATTTGAATTTCTCTTGAATGGTTTCTGTTTGGGTGAACAGCAAACAGTATTTTATAAAAAGCCTAAGATTATTTATGCCATATTAGATTACATTTTAGAATGTATTTTAAGGTTTACTACAGGCTAATGTTCAATCTGAGATTGATTACCCATAGACAGGTATATTTTTGCTAAAATGCACAGGCAAATTTCAAGCATGAATAGAAACTATAACTTTTTTTTAATCCTCATCCATGGATATTTTTCCATTGATTTTTTTAGAGATAGTGTAGGGGAGGGAGGTGGGCGAGAGGATAGAGATAAATATCGATGTGAGAGAGTCCTTGGTTGCCTCCTGCACATGCCCCGACTGAGGCTGGGGATAAAGCCTGCAACTGAGGTACGTGCCCTTGACCAGCAATAGAATCTGTGTCCATGGGCCCACGCTCTAACCATGAAGCCAAACCAGCCAGGGCAGAAATCATAACATTTGATTAAAGAAATCATATTGCAGAAGTCCTTTATGATGTTAACACTTGGAGTGGGGGACTGATTTTTTTTCTAGCTGCAGACTCTATATTCCCAAAGAAAGGAAGTTTCAAAATTATTTTAAAGCAATCTAGATTTCATATGCGGGAAACGTGTAAACTCGGGCCGATTGTAACTGCGTATTACCAAATATTTGTTTGTAATCCACCCTTTTGGTGGATGGAACAAAACCAAAAGACAGAGCCATCTTATATTTTGGCGGGAAATTCACCCCACACCGGAGTGTTAAAAGTTACAGAAAAATTCTGATTTTTTTTCTAGCTGCAGACTCTATATTCCCAAAGAAAGGAAGTTTCAAAATTATTTTAAAGCAATCTAGATTTCATATAAATGATCCAGCTTTCTTTAATAACATCTGATGTTTATCTCATCAGACCTTGGCAATTTTAGTTCTCTTTTATAGCAATCTCCGGAAAACTGGGTACCAGTTTCTGTTGTTACTTTTTGCCATATATTCTTTGCCCCTGTTTAGACTGCAGAAAGCCATGGCTCATGAGCTAGACATCTCTTCAATGGTAATCACACATGTTGGGCATACTGCGCTTCCAGTTTCTATTATGGGCTAAGTCACAGCTACACACCTACCTGCCTTAAGGGTAGAACACATCCGTGGGTGACAGCTTCTCGGTCTCCCCTTTATCCGGTGCATTTGGAAAGCTGTATCATCACTGGAAAGATCCCTGGCTTACCCTTATTCCAGTTGCCTTATTGGTTGTAGAAACTTGCCTTTTAAATGCTGATATTTTCATTATGTGATTTCCCTGGTAGAGTCCTTGATACTCTGCTGCTTCTGTGTCTTGCCCCAATCTTAATGAAGATGACTAAGTTCTGTTATTACTTATCTACAGCAACGAATTACCATTGAGCCAGGGACGTCTTATAGACTGCAAGGGCTGAAACCAAACAGCTTGTACTACTTCCGTCTGGCTGCACGCTCTCCTCAAGGCTTGGGTGCTTCCACAGCTGAAATATCAGCTAGAACCATGCAGTCAAGTAGGTGTCTCTCTTTACTTCCTTCCTGCCCTTTTTTTCACTAGGAGGTGTTGCCGGATTTTATCCCCACCAGCAAACAGAGCTGCTAATTAATACGCTTACTACTCAGTAGTCTCTATGCTAGCAAGCTTCCAACCTTGGGGATTAGAGTACAACCGTGAGCTATGCTGTTTTCAAATTTGGTCCAAAAGAGCAGATCCCTTCCTAAATGGAAAGACCTTCAGAGAAATGGAGAGATGAGAAAAGTGGGTGAGAGGAGTTAGATCAAGCCCCATATTATGCATATAAACACTGCATAATAATCAGAGGAAGGCTTAGCAAAAGCAAGAGGCAGCCAAAAGACCAAAGTGTTACCTTTTTTTAAGCACACCGGTTTTAACTTTGCTAGCAAATAACTCTTCATTTCACGTATTTGTTCCTACTCAGAGAAAAAGCTGAGCTCTTGTGACTAGTTTGTCATTAACTCTGCTAGTAGTACATGCGAAAATTTGGAACATTCACAGCAAATCGGTATCTGGACAAATTTAGGAACAATGGAATAATCACAAGTACATTTGCAATCCTAAATTCTATTTTGTTTCTTCAGGTTCAATTTCTTTTGGGAACTGTTACTTTGAGAATAGCTGTGTTTATCACAGTGGGGGTTCATTGTATCCTGAGCAGATTGTTAAGATTGTTTTTTGCAAGTCTTATATGGGAGATTGTTTTTCATGGAAAGTTTGGTGGCTTAGAATACTATTTGCTCTTTATTGATAAATTTCTATAATTAGTCATTAACCATTTACCTTGAATTGAATAGTTTTATAGAGTTATTTCTCAGATTTTTTGATAATTTACAAGTGATTTTGATATAGTGACATGCAATAGATAAGAATAATACAAATGTATTACATTTGTAAGGAGGGTGCTATATTGACTTAATTTTTAGATCCATCACCAAACATAAAATTTATGTATTTTAAAATATAAATTTTCTTCCATATAAGCAAATCTTTCTTATTTCATTCTTCTATAGAAATCTGGCATCTTTCAGTTTTTTTATAATAAAAATCATATTCTTCCCTTTTTCAAAACATCATAATTCATATGAAAAGTATTAGGAGCCTGTGCTTAACTGATTAGTGGTTATACCTTATTCCCATAAAATTGTCTTTCTCTTCAAATCTGAAGCATGTAATGCAGTTTAGTATGTCTGCTTTGAATTCCAGCCAGGCTAATAAGTAATATTGTAGAAGATAATTTTTTAAATCAGATATTTAATTAAAAGGAATGTGACCATGCTCTAAGATTGTATTTTACAAATGACTTTTTTGCATACATACATACATATGTACTTACATAGGGGCAGAATAGACTTTTTTATAACTATACAAAAAGCTTATATTTTCTTTAATAAAAATAATAGCTTCAAATGGTATTGAATATAGTCAAAGAATAGAAGGTCTGAAGGTGGCAATGTCATGAAAACCAAATCAGCTTTTTAAAAAGAATTACAAATGAGACCTTGCTGTTACATGAATAACTCAATTTATTATGAATAATGATGATGCCTTTAAAATAGTGTTATAATTTGAAGTATAAGTTCCTATAGTCAGAGTCAATAAAAATGATGTTCTAGTGATTTTACAAATCTTACTCTAAATTTACAAGCCTTTCAGTAAGGATTTTCTTTGTGTCAGTACAGGGAGCTTTCTTTCCCTTTGAATTATCTATGATGAAAAATACAATACATGTAAAGGCTGATAATCCTCTAAATCAGTGGTTCTCAACCTTCTGGCCCTTTAAATACAGTTCCTCATGTTGTGACCCAACCATAAAATTATTTTCGTTGCTACTTCATAACTGTATTGTTGCTACTGTTTTGAATCGTAATGTAAATATCTGATATGCAGGATGGTCTTAGGCGACCCCTGTGAGAGGGTCATTCGACTGCCAAAGGGGTCGTGACCCACAGGTTGAGAACCGCTGCTCTAAATGGTTCAATAGACCTGGCACTACATAAGATTAAGACCCACAGTGTCAAACTACTGTTTGTACATATTGAAATACAAACAGAGAAATGATTTACTCATTAATTGTACCATAGATACTGCCTTAAAAATATGTATGTATTTATGCATGTCTTATCCCATTTGTTTGTTTTTTAGGAACATATGTTATTAACTTTAAAAATAATTTATGATAGCACCTGTATTGGTCCTTATTGCTTTTTAATTTTTTTCAAGTGATGGTATGTTTGATTAATGTCATGGAAAGTAATTGCTCAGAAGGTGACCAGTTTATTTTAAAATGGGCAATAAGAAAGTTTATCTTGTCACTCCTTTTGTCAACCCTACTTTATACGAATAATTATATAGAAAATGAAAGGAATTAATGTACAAAATGAAAGATAAGTCATACCTTTTCCAGATGTTTCGTGGGGTTTTAAATGGTTCTTTTTAATGGCTATGTTATTGACATTTTGTAAGAGATAGATGATGATTATTGATTTTACCAAAATTTGCTGGTGGAATCTAATTCTTCACTGGCAATGGTGTCTCACGAAGAGTTATAATTTTTTAAAAAGCTGAAAGCTGATGTAGGGTAAGTACAAGTTACAGTCAGAATCAACAAGCCTGACATTGCTCTCGGGTAGGTAAATCTTGAACTATGCCTTTTCCTCCTTTATTGATTCTGCATGCTCACTGTACATGGGCTATGATCAATGTTAGGTTAATACTTTTCATTAAAACTGGTCAGGCACAATCAGTTTTTCAGATAGTCAGAGGGAACCCTGTTATGTTTGTTGGGCTTTTATTTCTTTCCTTTAAAAATAATTGGAATTGTGGAAGGGAATCTAGTAGTTATTGCAGTTTTTCACACTAAATAAATAATGCTTTCATAAATGAATGCTGTATTGGAATTGCCTTCATCCTAGAATGTAGAAATGAAAGCTTGAAACAGCATCTGTGAAGCCTCATCAAGATGCTCATTAATATATCTTGCAGTATTTGCAGCTTTTTTGAAGTTGGGTAGTCTGTGTAGTAGGGCCGGGGAATACTGAGGGATTGGTTTAGAAGAAGAATTTAAATTGCAGGTAGGTAATTTTATTGGAGGCTCTATTATCTCAAGGTTTCATGTTCACATATTCCCCCCACTCATTACTTAACATTTTTTTCTGGTCATTTATTCATTTTATTTTTTTTGGTTCATGTGACTAAGCCAAGGTACATAATTTATTTTTAAAAATTTATTTTAAGTTTCAAAGCCTTGTTTTTGTTTCATTGCCCTTAATGTTCATTTATTTATTTTGCCTTTTCTTTTGTTTTATCATTTTTTTTCCAACCACTCCTGTCCTTTCACTCAAACCCTCCTTTAACTCACTACCAAAATAAGAGCCGTCAGCTCCTCCTCAAGACATTAGTTGTACCAGCCCAAGTTCCACTAGTATTTTGGTAAGTTGGCAACCTCCACCAGTGGAAAAGCAGAATGGCATTATTACTGAATACTCCATCAAGTACACCGCAGTGGATGGAGAAGATGACAAAGCTCACGAGATTTTGGGAATTCCTGCGGACACTACCAAATACCTTTTGGAACAGCTGGAAAAATGGACTGAGTACCGGATCACTGTGACAGCCCACACAGACGTCGGCCCTGGCCCCGAGAGCTTGTCCGTGTTGATTCGAACCGATGAAGATGGTATGTTGCCTCTGCTACGTCCGTTTGCTCCCTTCTGACACAGTCTTGGTCTGCTGTCTTTTGATAGGCTAACAATATCCCATTTTTCTCTGCTCATCTTTTTTACCCAACATCGCTCTAACGTCACTTTTTGCCAAAGACCTGTCTTTCTTACAGCCTGGGCTTTTTTCTTTTTTTTTTTCTTTTGCTTTTAATCTGAACACAATAATTTGCTTCCCTTTAAATGGACAGCTGGCTCCTATGACCTTGCAATCCAGGCTCTTCCTCTGTACCTCCATCTAACGTCTTCCGCATTTTCCTTGGCTTTTTTGTAGCCACTTTTTTGACATTTTGAAGTTCACTTTTAAAAACGGCCTTCTTGTCTTCTTGTTGCCTTTTTGTCTTGCATATTTCAGCAGCACTGATGCTCCACATTTAAGTTTTGGCATTTGTTGTATGGAATACCTTTGATATGAGAAAAAAAGAAGAAAATCCATGTAATCAAGAATCTTTTTTTTTCCTGCCAAAAAGAAACCTTTAAAAAAAAACACACACAGCAACCAACAACCAGTTTTTGTTATTATTTCAATGCTATACCTCTTTGTGCTTTAATGCTTTGAACCTCAAAGCATCTTCCTTGGCTTTTGTACATTTTTTACATGTTTTTCTATTTCTCTGATACTCTTTTTTTCTTCCATACTTTTTTTTGGCATCGGTCATGTTTTTTGATCTTTTCTTAAAAGGTAGAGCAGATTGGTTGAGCATTTTCATTGGTTGAAAATGTCTGTATTCCACAAAGGAGACATAGTGGGTCTTGCCCATTTTTTAAAAAAGAAAAAAAAAACCTAAGTAAAGAAAATGCTGTGACTGGGTGGGACAAGTGCCTATAATTTTCTTTTATCCGATGATGTTGTTCCAGTTCCTAGTGGTCCTCCTCGCAAAGTCGAGGTAGAGGCTGTCAACTCAACATCTGTTAAAGTCACATGGCGCTCGCCCGTGCCCAACAAACAGCATGGCCAGATCAGAGGATACCAGGTGCATTATGTGAAGATGGAAAATGGGGAGCCCAAGGGCCAGCCCATGCTGAAGGATGTCATGCTGGCTGATGCACAGGTGAGGCTCTGGTTCCGGACCTATGTTTCTCTATGGTACTTTCCTTAAGTCTGTCTCTTGACATGGGCCCCATGTTGATTTTCTTTACGTTTTAAACATCTCGTACAGCATCCTGTACATAATGGGCATACGCCTTCTCAATCAGAGTTGCCATCAAGTGAGAAAATAAATTGTAGTGAAATGACACATCTGATTAAAAACATGTTAACTGTTTTCTTCAAATGCAGGTACTCAGCTCTCCATAGCTGTAGCTGAGTTTGCCTTTCTGACCTCAAAATGCATTTAATCAAATCAAGGGGAAGAATTCTGAGAAGCAGTTTTGCTGATAGCATCTACTTTCTACTGTATTAAAACTACTTAGAATTAAGTTGACCTAATTTCTAAACATATGCGTTCTCCAGTTGAAGAACAGACAATCTTTTTCGGGAAAGGTATCCTGATAGTATATTATTTATAACTTCTTTATTGAATTACATATTTGGTGAAAAGAATTGTTTCATTTCCCAGAAAATGAAGATAATGACCATGATAAAAATGAGAGTTTCCCAGGGAGTAAATGGGATCCTTACGTTGAGCCAAGTTAGGAAAAGTATTAGTTGAGTATGTGAGAAATTGATCCTAAGGCAGTTGTTTATAACTATGTAGTCATAAATTGGTTTTGTAATCAGTTGTTTAAAACATTAATTTATCCATAAGCTAGTGGTGACTCAAAGATAGTACCATAATAAATCCATATGTCATTTTTTTAAAGGGAGAGGAAGATTTCAATGAATGACTACAATGATGGGAATTATACATACCCCATGGACTAGTCAGCATTCGCCAACCTTTTGGACCTCACGGACCACCGGTGGTCCGTGGACCACCAGTTGACGACTGCTGGATTAGCTTATCTATGCTTGGTCCAAAATTGATGGCATATGATGAATAGGGGAGTGTTTGCTTATCCAGCAAATCAGTAGCTGGTCATGGAAATGGCTGATACTTGTGAAAATTTGAAACATTTCTGTCCTGGCCTGTGTGGCTCAGTTGGTTGGGTGTCATACAGTTCATCAAAAGGTTGCTGGTTCAATTCCTGGTAGTAGGCGTGCAGAAGGCACCTGATTGGTGTTTCGCTCTCACATCACATCTGTCTTTCTCCCTCTCCCTCTCCCTCTCCCTCTCTCTCAAAATCAATTAAAATATAAAAAATATTTTAAAATAATTTGACACGTTTCAGTAGAAAATTCCTTGTTTTATATGAAAGTGAGAAAGATTATGAACCAAGTTGTGAACTGCTGCTCCAGGTTGCCAAACTTTGCATCTCTGCCTCAGTGAGAAGAAGAGGGCAAATAAATAGCCCCGTGGCTCTGAGGAAATGATTTACCCCAAGTCTTGACATAATCAACTCACAAAGATTCTTATGTTTGCTTCAGTCTTGAAATGTTCTCCTACAGGGAGCTGGATTAGTGGCTAACTTCTCACCCTTGAATCCAGTTGTATGGTTTGGGTTTAGAGGTCAGTTCTGTAAATGGGGTTGAGATTCATAGTGTCCCTGAGATCTGGAAAAGGGCCACTGGCTTGTTTTTTCAAATTTTTTATTTGTGCTGCTTGTAAAATAGAGCGCTCTCATAACATAACATAAAGCCATCAGTACTTATGTTTTATTTGGTACATCTGCAATTGTGAAAAAGAAATTGATAAGATCATCATGCTTTGATGTTCTTCTGTTCTTTGATAATATTACATTACAGAACTGTAGTTCTGTTGCTCTTTTCATTGAGAATGTGGTAGTTAATGGAATCATACAATACAAAATTGCCTTAAACGCCACTCAATCTCCTTTTTTTCTTCTCTTCTACTTTGGCTTTTCTTTATTAATTTGCTGATTTTCCTTGTGTATCCCCTGCCCCTTTTTTTCTGCTCATCTCATATTTTCTCTTTAAATATTCATTGAAATTTATTTCATTACATCTTGAAGGACTTCACCAGGACTATAGGATTTCAGTATTGACGAGAGATGTTAATCTTAATAGTGACTTGAATTAACTATGTAACTTAAAGAAAAAGTCAAAATAAATGTCACAAAGTAGTGTGCAGTAGCTTTTTGCTATGCCTTCTTAATTTATCCCAATGGAAAATTTGGAAAATCGGTGGTTTTAGTGGTAACAATACAGAGCATATTTACTTTTGACCTTTCAATTGGGAATGAAGGTGGTGGCATAGTACACTTAAACTCCTTGGAATTTGATTGTATACACTGTTTCAATTGCTTTTCCCCCCCTTAAATCTAACAAGGACACCATTGCCTTTATCAGGCTACAAATTTCTCTTCATTTCTTTTTATTTTGTTTCTCCCTCCCCAACCTTCTTAATCTCAATCAGTGGGAATTTGATGATACTACTGAACATGTGAGTAATTTTTGACTGCTTTGTCAAAACAGATTATAAATGCTTATTTTTTCCCTGATACTCCTCTTTCATGTATTTGTGATATACCATCACTGTTTGAATGCATGAACTAACAAATTATTTTTAAATTATCTTTACTACGTTATACTTTATATTTTGGTTTGGTTTTGTGAAATTGGCATGGTGCTGCTGTTTGCATAAGAAATATCATGAGCTCATCTTATTTTGGTGGCTGCTACTAACTCTGCCTTGTGACACAGTTCGAGGAGGCATGCTTTCAGTGGCGGCATCACAGACCCGGGCTGTCAACTTGTATGCTGTAGGCTGCTCATACATCCGGCTCAGTGGATCACATGACATAGACCTGGCACCAATGAACTCTATCCAGAAATGGCAATTCTCTGTTGTATCCATACAGATTTTATTAAACTTGAATGAGCCATGGCAAGAAGTAAAATGTATCCCACTGAGGGAGGAGTTTATAAAACAATTTGATTGAGTGGATTATGTTATTTATTGAGAGCTTATTCTATATATGGTACTGGGGGGATATAAGATGTGGCACTTGCCTCTTAAATGCTTATAGTCTAGGTGGCTAGGAAGGATGTAAAGTTTAGAAAAGTTTCATAAAATACAATATATGTAATGACATCAAGCAATGTATAATTAATTAGTAAATGAGTGACAAATATCAGTAAGAGCTAGGCATTTAGAAACACTAGACCAGCTGGTAGAAGAGGTCCTGAAAATTTAGTTGAAAACTTAAAGGATAAACGGGGATTGAAGAGGTGAAAATGTGTGTGCACTGTGTGTGTGTGCACTGTGTGTGCGCACGCGCGTGCGCGCACACACATACACTATAGAGTTGGAGGCGGGAACATATTTTTTAAAGGTGAGCAGATTGAGGCAGTCACAAGTGTGATATAGTCAGGTGACAGTGAGTTTGCAAGTTTGACAGAAATAAAGGATTCTGGTTAGTAAGTTATGCTAAATACAGCCAAGAAATCCGTTTTAGTATAATGTTGAAAAATCAATAGCATAGCAGTGTTTCATAAACTTCTTTGACCATGCCCCATAGTAAGAAATGCATTATATGTCACCACCCATGTATATGTTTAAAATAAAAGTTTTTCAAAATAATACCCTACCTTTAAATATATATAAACTTTAATAGTTTGCATTCAAGTATATTCTGTTTCTTTTTTTAATGCGGTCATGAATGACTAAATGGATTTCATGTCTTACTGAGTGGGTCATTACCTGCAGACTTAGTGGAGAGATTAGAAAGAGAAAAGATAGTAGACAAGGAAATAGGTGGAAAGAGCTCTTTTACTAACATGGCTGCGCAGGAATAACAATTCAACAGAGTCCAGGCAACAGAAATGGAATAAGGGATGCTTATGATAGATATTTTAAAGAATTGACCAAAACTTGCTGACTAGCTAAGAATTTGAGGAAGAAAAGAGATCAAAGTATGGCTGCGAAGTTTTGAAGATGCTCCACCATTTGTTAAAATAAAGAAGTAAAGAGGGGGGTCTGCTTCTGGGAATGTTAGTTCAGCTTTAGTTAAGCGAAGCTTGAGGGCACACGTGACAGCCCAGGGAAACTGTCCAGCAGATGTGTGCAATGTATGTGCTGCTGGAGGAAGTCAGGGCTGGTAATGCATTTGAGATAAAGGCAGAAAAGTCTTTAAGATTTGAAAATGAATACAGTTGTTTGTTTGTTTGTTTGTTTTTTGTTTTGTTTGTTTTGAACAGAAGACCAGTGACTGTTACAGAACATCCAGTAATGCCAACTTTTAGCAAGCAAGGGCAAGAAGTGGAGTGGAGTGGGATAGGGAAAGGCAAAGAGTGAGGAACTGGCCATGATATCAGCCACACTAACCCACAGAGGGTAGGAAGCCACCAGGGAAGTACACCCTCAGCTTAAAGAGAGAAAATGTAACCTGAGAAGGTGCGATCCAGGCAGACAGAGATGTAGCCAGCTGAGATTGTAGGGCCACACAGGACTTGACCAGCTTCAAATTGCATTGTTTATAATATCCTGTCATATGGGCTAGAGGAAGGACACGAGTAGTTAACCTACTTGTATAATTGAGGAACTTGTACAAGGCTCAGAGGATATAAACGTCTTGCCACACAATTCAGTGGCAGAACCAAGCCTTGCTTCTTTTTTCCCCTCTCAGCCTTGCCTGCTTCCAGCAGCAATCAAGTAGCATGTGAAGGGGGACATTGAAAACAATAAGGTTGGCATGTATCCATCACGATTTTGGGAATGGCTATTGTCTGCCACAGTTTAAAATGCCACTCTCGGGTGGTTCACTTGGTTTTTATAGTCTCTGTAATGTGAGTGAAACCACTCCAAGTTCCTGAAAATAAAATTTCTCTCCCAAATTTAGTCCATTCATCTGGCAGAATAGTATTCCCAATGGCTCTTCAAGATGGAGTCCGAAATATTGGAATTTCCGCTGTTGATACTCCTCCTTTTTTGAGAAAAGCACATTGTAAAAGCTGTCATATTTGGGATCATTGTCAACCATTGAGTTCTATGGTGCCCATTACAGCCTTGCAAGAAAAGTCCTCCAGCCCTCCACACAACCCAGCCCATTCACTGAACTCTCACTCGCATTGTCTTTAGATGTGGGAAGTAATGCCATTGTATATTTTCTTAAATTTATCACACTTAATTTGAAAACATAGCTGTACCAAAAATCTGAAAGGGTTTTTTATTCATTATATTGCTCTCTCTCTGTGTGTATCTCTAAAGAAAATACCAGGACAAATCAATAGCTCTATGTAAAGAGCCGTGTAACCTCCAATTTGGACGAACAGTTCTCTGTCTAGTCTCAATAACTACCACAGCGTGGGGCCTTTACTAAGACAAAAACAGAGAGTTTTGATGAATGATGTTGGTGATATTTAACATTTTCTAAACAGTCAGAATTACTTGAACAATATTTGTGGTATGGCCGAGCCAGTCCTTTCATTTGGTTTTAGATCAGAAAATCATTCAGTTGAACAGAAGATTCTCCTGAGTACATAATGATTATTGTTCATAGCCCACACGATCAGCCAATGATATGTTTCATGAGTCCCAAGAAACTTATCTGAATCTCAGGATGTCCAGGTCCAACAGATCAGCCATTTGGCAAGATCGGTCCAGGGTGGTAAAACAGACGGCGTTGGCATCAGCCCATCCGCAGTCTGTGGGCCAGGCTGTAGTGGATGCGCATGGAGAGCTGCTGGCAGAAACTAACAGCGAGTTTACGGATTGCTCACTGTGAGCCAGCGTAGTTCTCATCATTTACCGGATGTAACCCATTCAGTCCTTCAGTAGCCCTATGCGGTCTTATTACTCATAACGTTCACATGAGAAACTGAGGCACAGAGTTGAACTCATAGACCTTGGATCACCAAGCTCATACATAAGGGGAAGTGGGTTGAAATTTAAGAATTCAGGAGCCCTGTCTCCAGGTTTTATGTTTTTAACTACTTTCCCTTAGAGCTGCCCTACGCGGGCTGACCCCACTTCAGTGTCAGCATGAAAACACCATCCATAGCATGAGCTCCAGGCATGCAACTTCCAGTGCTTGGCATGGCTGCAGGGAATGTTGAAGCATGCACAGAAATGCTAGCGGATGCCTTGATTTTTCTCCCCAGAGCGCTGGGAGCATGATTTGAATCAGTGCCATTCTACTGTGTCATTTCAGGACATGATTATTTCTGGGCTGCAGCCTGAAACTTCCTACTCCCTCACCGTCACAGCCTACACCACCAAAGGAGACGGTGCTCGCAGCAAGCCCAAGCTGGTGTCCACCACAGGAGCAGGTAACCGATCTGTGCAGCTATGTGCCTTGGACATGTTGGGGGAGACAGTAATGCCGATTTTCTAAATGGGATGAGTGACTTCTGACCCAGGGGGAAAAATAAGCTCTAATCAACTTTTTGTTTTTTAATATATATATATATATTTCATAAGAAAAAAACAAGAACACGGGAATATAATTTACCTAAATTATCTAGTCCAGGGGTCCTCAAACTACGGCCCGCAGGCCACATGCAAATACAAATATTGTATTTGTTCCCGTTTTGTTTTTTTACTTCAAAATAAGATATGTTCAGTGTGCATAGGAATTTGTTCATAGTTTTTTTTTAAACTATAGTCCGGCCCTCCAACGGTCTGAGGGACAGTGAACTGGCTCCCTGTTTAAAAAGTTTGAGGACCCCTGATCTAGTCAGTCCTTTAACAAATACTTTTTGGAGCACCAGTTATTTGTCAGGTACCTTTCCCATTACTGGGCATACATCGGTCAGCAAAGCAGACGCTGCCCTCCCGAAATTTGTTTTCTGACCAGGACTAGCTACTTAACAGTGGACAAATGAGTATAGAATAAAATGTCAGTGAGTGATAAACTGAAAAATAAAGGTGTATTGGCATTAAGCATAGGGCAGCCCCTAGGGGTTATTTTGGAGTAATCGGAGGTCTCTGTGAGGCGGGATATTTGAGCTGAGGCTTGAATGTTGTGAAGGAGCAAGTCTCAGGGGGGTTCGGAGGGCTCATCCTTTAGGTAGGGAAGACATCAGCAGCTTCAAGCTCTCCCAACAACAAACCCTGGCAGAGGAGCTGCCATCTGGAACTAGGTGTTGACTTCGTTTTATTTTTTGTTATTTTTTCCTCCCCACCCCCACCATGGAGATTCTAAGGAGGCAAATTGCACAAAAGATGGGGAACAGAAAAGAGAATGAAGAAAAGAAAAAGGGCTAAATATCACATTGTTCTTTCTAAAGAACAAAGCTCAATGTTCTTTAGAGTCACTTTGGCCACAGTAGGAAAAGCCAGCATGAAGGAAGGCCTGGCGTTGTAAAACCAATAAATTAAGAGATGATTATAAAAGGATTATCCTCCTGCCCCTTTCCATAGAAATCTCCTCTGGAACATTTGAACTGTGATTTGATCTACTCCTTCAAAATCACTTCTCACATAACGTTTTAGGAACACACCTTTCGGTAAAGGCATAAAGGAAAGAACAGCTGTGATGGCGAGCACCCTCCCAGGCGCCATGCTCACTGCCAAATTTGTCTAAATGTCAGAAGATATTCCTCACATCCTGCCACCGTGAACTGCCTCAAGCAGCAGGATTGCAGATGGCAGAATTCCTTCAAGATAGTCTTCTGGGCTTTATTTTAATTTTTTTAAGAACGCCATTGTATCAAGCTAATTTTTTGCCTTGCATAAGAGATACATGTTCAGTGGGGCATACTGACTGTCTTGCTATGGAAACAACCTCTATTTGAATACAGACAACCAAGGCTAAACTCCTGAAATTTAATTTCAAAATGAAGAAAATACATCTACTCCCATATTAATAACTGTCTTAATAAGCCTGAAATGTTTTACATGAAATCATCAAACTCCCATTCTCATAAGATGGGGGTCCTAAAATGAGCAGAAAAAGAATAACCAAAGAGAAAGGAATAATAGTGTCTATTTTATTATCTGTTTTAAAGATTATCTCATAACTTTTTAGTCACTGTATCGACATTTATTAGTATTTAGAATTGTCAATATCATTTATATATAAAACTAGAGGCACAGTGCACGAATTTGTGCACGGATGGGGTCCCTCATTCTGGCTGGCGATCAGGGACAATTGGGGCGATGGGAGGTTGGCCAGTGGCGGGGAAGAGCCATGGGAGGTTGACTGTGGGAGTGCACCGACCATCAGGGGGCAGCTCCTGCATTGAGTGTCTGCCCCCTGGTGGTCAGTATGCATCATAGCGACCGGTCGACCAGTTGTTCGGTCGTTTGTTCGTTTGGTTGCTTAGGCTTTTATATATATAGATTATCTTGGGATTTTCATTCACAATTTCAGGTCTTTGTTAATCAATGAAGATTTAGATATTAAGGTAGGATATACTTACAGTTTAGATGTCTGCACATTTGTTTTCTTGAGACCTTTCCAGTGAGCCTGGGTTGAAGGTGGGAGAATCCAGATTTATAATCTCTTGTAGAGAAAATCTATAGTTTTCTTTGCTGCCAACCTACCAGTTAAAAAGCACTCCCCCCAACCCCCCAAAAAGCATTCCCCAATCATGGTTCATCCCCACATAATCAGTAAACTCATTAAATTTTGTTGTTGTTGTTTTTGTATACTGTTACCAAAAAACCTTATATTGATGTGACTATGAAGAATTACTGAGTTTATCTCACATATATGAGCTTCAACTAAATCAGAGTTTTTAGGCTATTTAGTAATTGCTTCCATGGAGAATTCAGAAATTCTCATGAAATTTCATTTTAATAGTAAAATTCCTGATTGTAGTATATATTAATGTATAATATAATATTTCTAAAATCTGTGAACAATCATAACTTTGAAACAAAATGTACTGGCCATCACTTAATCTATGGAATATGTAACTTGAGGGATGCCTTTGAATAAAGTGTTGGCTTTTACATTTCAGTGATAGTGACATTTTTGTAGGTTACTTGTTAATCTTACATTGTCCTGTCTCATATTAATTGGCTCGTTGCGTGAAGTCTTGAGATTTAAGACAACCAGCAAATTCATTGGTTTGAAATTTTCTCTATATTTTTGCATAAATGTCACTACTTTACTGAACAGCTATGGTTAAAGCTGATAGAAAAGACAACTATGACATGGAGAATTTGGAATAAGCTTAGGCCAGTGAATTATGATTTTTTTAAAATTTATCTTTATTGTTGAAAGTATTATAGATGTCCCCTTTCCCCTCCCCAATTGACTCTTTCTAGCCTGCAGGTTTCCTGCTCCCTCTCCCAACTCCCCAGGCCTTCACCACACTATTGTCTGTGTCCATGGGTTATGCATATATGCATATAAATTCTTTGGTTAATCTCTTCTCACCCACACACACCCATCCTCCCTCTGAGATTCCACAGTCTGTTCCATGTTTCTACGTCTCTGGATCTATTTTGTTCATCAGTTTATTTTGTTCTTTAGGTTCCACATATGAGCGAGATCATGTGATATGTGCCTTTCTGTGATTGGTTGCTTTTGCTCAGCATAATCCTCTCCAGGCCCTGTTTCTTCTTAGGTGCTAGGTTAAAGGGAAGCTAAGTTTAGAGCCAGTGGGACTGACAAAGTGCCTCAGTGGATCCCCAGTGATTGCTATTGCTAGGAAGTAAAGGGTGGCAACACTCTGCATACCATTTCTGAAATCCCAAAGCATTTTTAATAGAGAAGAATCTAGTAAGGGAATAAGAAGAATTTAAAAAGGAAAAGGGAGACGAGATCATATATGTCTTGAAATGAATTAGAGTTAGCTTATTTACTGTGCAGCGGGGCTCTCTGCTTCCTCACTAAGACACTACTAAAATGACCTCCACGCTCTCCTGAGTTATCTAATACTCTTTACTTTGCCAACTCCCCAGCTCTGATGCTGGAGTAAGTAGGACCATTAAGCCTACTACTGTATAACCTTTAAAAGTGGTCCACATAATAATCTTAAGGCACCTGAAACCTTGAGCCAGACTCCACATACAGTACCACCTAATACATCTCTTCATTTCCCCACCTTGAATATGCAGATACCAGAGAACATAGAGCCTGCACTATCCATCTTTATTTTCCCACCCAGATTCCTGTGTGCCAGTGTTTAAGTCTTTGCACAAAGTGAATAGATGGTATATGTTTAGATTTTCTGGAAATCAGAAATGGAATGGAATCAATATGTGGAGATTCAGAGAATTCTTTTTAACCATATATTCAGTGTTGTAGAACTCTCCGCATTCCTTCTATTCTGTTACTGGGATGAAATACTCAGAACCCTTACCCAACTTGAACTACTTCTATTCTTCACACATTTGTGGAGATTTTGAGTCATTCGCGTCATGTGGCTGGCCTCCCCTGAGGTGATACTGGTATTCTTCCTCTAGCTGCCTCAGCATTCCTTTCTTTTTGGGATTCTTTACTTGTGTATGGTGGTGTTCCGGGACTGGTTGTCTCATAGTTTTTAGGCTTAGTGAAGCTTCTGCCAAGGGAAGGAATGACCTTGCAGGCTTGAATGGAGAGCAGACTGAGATGCTCCTGGCAGGGCAGTGGAAATCAGTAGATCAGAACTGACTCTGACTTCTTTTTAAAAAAATATTTATTAAATTGATTGGGTTGACCTTGGTCAGTATTAACATATAGTTTTCAGGTATGGGTTGACTCTTACTTCTAGAGCATTACTTTGATCCCATGATTCAAGCCCACAGTATGTATATCCCCAATTAAGAAAGGGCATTAAAACAAACAAACAAAAAAAGACATTAGTCCAACCTAAGCTTTAACCACAGAAGAATGATGAACATTTTTATAAAGCCAGTGTGTTTTTGTCTTAGAATTTACCGGTCCATTATATTTCTCCAAATTTATATCACAGCAATAGTATAAAGTGAAACATCAGATAATAAAAACATATTGCTATTTGGATGACAAATAGTATAAATATTATTAGAATATTTGTGGTTTATATCAAGAATACTAGCCGTAGCTGGTTTGGCTCAGTGGATAGAGTGTTGGCCTGCAGACTGAAGGGTCCCGGGTTTAATTCTGGTCAAGGGCACATGCCCGGGTTGAGCACTCGATCCCCGGTAGGGGGCGTGCAGGAGGCAGCCAATCAATGATTCTCATCATTGATGTTTCTCTTTCTCTCTCTCTCTCCCTTCCTCTCTGAAATCAGTTTTTTCAAAAAGAAAACTAAAAATGTTTGATTAATCCTAGCTTTACATGCATCTTATAGAAACTGTATACATACTTACTGTGCAGTTCCTTGGAACCAGAATTTTAGAAAATTTTGATAAATATGTTTAATAAAATAGATTGTAGCTGGAAAATGTTGAGGCTTAATAGTTAGGTTTCTTCCTAGTAGTTTCAACTGGGTTTTGTTCACTGAATGATGTTTCCTCTGCTGAAGGCCCTAGTTTTTCTCAGCAGAGCCTCAAGTGTTTAATCCTTGACATCACTGACCCTTAATGAGCAAATTGTGTAAATGTTATACACACATAAAGGGAAATTTAAAGATGCCTCTCACTGTCTACCTTAAAGTGATTTTTAAAATGAAAATAATTTTAAAATGAAATAAATTTAAACTAATACAGTGGTACCTCCTTAGTTACTGGGGCTACATTACAAGACCCCCAGGGAATGCCTAAAACCAAAGAAGGTACCGAATCCCATTTATACTATGTATTTTCCTTTACATACATGTTTAATTTATGAATTAGGCACAGTGAGAGATTAACAGTAGCTGACAATAAAATAGAACAAGTCTAACAATATATTGAAGTAAAAGGTATGTGACTGTTCCCTCTCTCTCAAAATAGCTTATTGTACTGGAATCACCTTTTCTCATAAAGGAGGCACTTTAAGGCTTCTCTCTGGCATATCTGAACTGGCAGCATCGCTACTCTTTCACTTTGGGGCCATTGTGTTAAGTAAAATAAGGGTTGCTTCAACACAAGCACTGCGATACCGTGACAGCCAGTCTGATAATGGAGATGGCTCCTAAGTGACTAACCTACAGTGTGGAGGCATCAAAGGGATGATTCAAGTCCCGGGCGGGATGCAGTGGGGTAGCGCAAGATTTCATCATGGCTACTCAGAATTTAAAAAGTATGAATTGTTTATTTCTGGAATTTTCCACTTAATACTTTCGGGCTATGGTTAACCAAGGCTAACTGAAACTGAAGAAAGCTACTGTAAATGGAATAATTCAAAGGCTCTCCAATTTATGAATGAGTTGTAGTTTGGGAATTTCTTAATTGATTAAGCTCTCTGCATGCATATTTTCCTGAGAAACAATGAGTATACAATTTTTGGTTTGGTTTAACTTGATTCCTGGGCCAACTCTCAACACACACACACACACACACACACACACACGCACACACACACATACACACAGAGTAGCCATTACAAACTTCAGGAACTATTCTTCCCCTGCATTGTGGGTTAGTTGAGTTATATGAACTTACCCAACATGTGAACAAAACTGTTAATGAGCATGTTCTTGGGCAAAGCATGTTACCACTGAGGGTTCAACTTTCTAAAATATATGATGAACAGGTTAGCTAGGTCATTACCAAGGTCAGTATACTATGTATTTTCTTATCATCTTTCTGGTTTTGTTGTTTTTTGTTTATTTGTTTCATTTTTTTAATCTCTACCCCCTTAATACTATTTGTCATTGCCAGTCTCCCATTAGTGCAAGCTTTCCTTCCTTTCTACCATCTTCCTCTTCCTATCAACTTCTCTTTGTTTTAAGTTTGCTGATACTCTTCTTCCTCCCCCATCTTTGGTCTATCCTCAAAGTACCTATTGGCTCTGTGTTATTTACCACTGTCCTTCTGCGTGGATGCCAGGAATAACTGCCCTCCATTAAAAAATTGCAGTTGTACAAATCTATTGAATGAGTAGATTAGAACTCTTTACATATCTAACTTACTTAACTTGAAAAGAATATAAATTATGTACTAGTACTTACAGGAAACTAGCCCCTTACTATAAGAGGTTAGTATTTTGATTATTGAGAATTATGATAATAGTAATAAAATATTAAACTTGTGTGAAGATTTTTACATGCATTTTCTGATCTAATATTCACAACAACATTATAGGGTAGGTCATAACATAATTCCTGTATTAAAGATGAAAATTCAATGGGGATGACCGGTGTGGGTAGTAAAGTATAAACAAAAATGCAAATTAGAGCCATAGTAAGTCAAAATAATGTTATTTGGAGCTACTTTTTTTGTAAATTTATAAGCAGCATAACAATGTAGTCAATTATTTGGCCTATAGAGTCAATAGACCTGGGTTTGTACTATCCTTTTCTCATTTATTACACATCTTACCTTGCACAGTGTTCTGGCTCTCTGGGTTTCCTTTTCTTATTATACAAAAATCAAGATAACTAATCAGAGCATGTAGTCGGGAGTAAGGACTGTAAATCAAATGCAACAGTACATGTAATGCTCTTAGCAGTGTCTGGTACATTGCATGCGACCAATAATTAAATACGTTATACTTGTTATTATTAGCTGCATCTAATTGGCTCATCTGTACTCATTCATTTCTCTGTGGCATGCACCTTTATGTGTGAAAGTCTAAAATGTGAAGATGTTAAAACATTTCCTCAAATTATTATTTAGTTAATTCCTAGTTTGTGTCTATTATCGCGTTCTAGCAGTTCAGCCTCCTTTAATAGAGTAGGAGAAGTAGAACATTGCCACAAAGGTATACAGACCAAGCATTGCCCCCCCCTTTTTTAATAAAGACTTAAGTATGCTGTAGAATGGTGTTTCCATTTAGCAATGATTGAAATGTGAGCATCCATGTAAGTTGGTCCATCCATGTGCTTCAGTCCCAGGGAAACCCCGGCTGCTGATTAGCCACACTCAGATGAATACTGCTCTCATTCAGTGGCACCCCCCGGTGGACACGTTTGGACCTCTTCAGGGCTACCGTCTAAAATTTGGCCGGAAGGACATGGAGCCGCTCACCACCCTTGAGTTCTCTGAAAAAGAAGATCACTTCACAGCGACAGACATCCACAAAGGAGCCTCGTACACCTTCAGGCTCTCCGCCAGGAACAAAGTGGGCTTTGGGGAGGAGATGGTGAAGGAGATTTCTGTCCCAGAAGACGTCCCAACTGGATTCCCTCAAAACCTCCACTCGGAAGGCACCACGTCCACCTCCGTCCAGTTATCTTGGCAGCCACCTGTCCTGGCAGAGAGAAATGGCCTTATCACCAAGTATACCCTTCTGTACAGGGATATCAACATCCCTCTCCTTCCCATGGAGCAGCTTATTGTTCCCGCTGACACCACTCTGACACTCAGTGGCTTAAAACCAGATACCACATATGATGTAAAAGTGCGTGCTCACACGAGCAAAGGGCCCGGGCCATATAGTCCCAGTGTCCAGTTCAGGACACTGCCTGTGGATCAAGGTAGGATTTGTCTGCTTATGGCCTTCCTCCTTTAAAGGAATGTCGGTCTTTGGAAATCAGTATTTTGAAGCTATAAATAACTGCTCGGCCCATTCATATTAATAGGTTCAGCCAAAGCGGAAAGGTAAAGTATGCGAAACTTACTGTGTTTTGGATGCCTTAGAATTCAGTTATAGAATGCCAACCAAGTCTGGCTGAGAGCATCCCCATGTCCTCAGGTAAGGAAAACGCAATGTAGTTGACCGAAATGGAGAGAAAGGAGAGATCTTTAGGAGAATGATGTATTTAAATGAATGCTCTGAACAGGTAGGCAAATCACCACTTCTCTCTCGGATCAAAGTAGAAAGCGTCTAGCGTGAGCCCTGCGGTCCAAGGTGGTAAAGGACAGGTCGTGGTTCTTAGGAGTGGTTTAAATACACTGTTTTTTCCTTTTCCAGCAGTGTTTGCAAAAAATTTTCATGTCAAAGCAGTAATGAAGACCTCCGTGCTGCTGTCTTGGGAGATTCCGGAGAATTATAATTCTGCCATGCCTTTCAAGGTATGTTGTTTTCGAATGTGTAAGAAATCACAGGTAAAAGCGGAGGGGCCGGGGGCAGTCCCCCTGGGTGAGTTACCAAAAAGCAAACAGACGGCTTTGGTTCTGGAACACATACTTGCTCATTTGTGGCTTTCACATACTAGACTGAGTCTGGCACTTGGGCTGTGTGGCCTTTCCACTCTGAAGAGGGGGCAGGAGCTCAAGCCCAGTGCTGGCATTCCTTTGTAGGTGACCTAGTGTTTGCAAGTTGAACTTTTTACATCTAAGCTAGTTTTTTTTATTATTATTGCTTAAAGTATTACAAAGAGTATTACATATGTCTCCTTCCCCCCACCACGCCTTGACAATTTTTGTTTTTCCCCCAGAAAAGGACATCTGTATGGTTTCTACCTATATAGAATGCAACCGATTTTAAAAATGCGTTTATTGGCCTGAATTCTTTGCACAGTTTAAATTCTAGTTGAGAATTTAAACTCCATGGAGAGATAGTGAGAGATGCTAGCAAGAAGTACAAGGCTATGAAATAAAGAGTAGAGAAACATTTTTGAAAGTTATAATATATTTAGGAACAGGAATGGAAACGTTTAGAAAAAAAGTGATGTGTATCATCCATTGGAAACCTAAAGCATTTCTGCACACATTCCATTTCTGTCACATACACCTGACAAGTCAAAATTGAAAAAATATTGTGCATTTCTTTGTGTATTTTCGCTAGAGTTAGACATATTATATCATTACACAGTAAGAACGAAGTGAAAAATTGATGCAATCTCTAGAATTTGTGACTACTTATTGGCTTATGAATTATCCCGAAATTGAAATTGGTCTGATATGCATTTTCTCTAAGCAAGTGCACATGAGTTTAGAAAACATTCCTAGACTCTCTGTGATCGGTGGTATCTCCCTAGATTCTTTATGATGATGGGAAAATGGTAGAAGAAGTGGATGGTCGAGCTACACAGAAGTTAATTGTCAACCTGAAGCCTGAGAAGTCGTACTCATTCGTGCTGACAAACCGGGGGAACAGTGCTGGGGGGCTGCAGCACCGGGTGACCGCGAAGACTGCGCCGGACGTGCTGCGCACCAAGCCTGCCTTCATCGGGAAGACCAACTTGGATGGCATGATTACTGTGCAGCTGCCCGAAGTACCTGCAAATGAGAATATAAAGTAAGTTGATTGAAGGGTTAGGGCTAAAGGAGAGAAATGCCAGTAAACAGAAAAAGAAAGTTAAATCTCAGTGTTGTCGTGTTATAGAAGAATAAATGGCTCTACATAGAGTACCTGAGTCTTCTACATAGGATTGTAGTTTTGTTATTCACGGCACTGTGATCTGGTGTTCATTGTAACCCAGATTCTCATTATTTTAACGTTTAGTATTTTGGATATTCCAGGAACAGTGTTACTTAGGAAAGCTAGAACGGCAAATAGAACATGGCCATTACTATAAAGGAGTGGATGTCATAATATATGGAGTAAGGTGACTAGTTGAATGACTCTGATATGTGGCAAGTTATTGTGGGGGTGTCTTAAAAGTACAATAACACTAAAAGAACTTTGGGGAATTAGATAAGCAAATAAAGTTTATGACACTAGTATTTTATGCATGTGCTGAAAGGTAGAAATTTCAAAAGTTAAAATTCTGAATGACATTGGAAAAACATGTAAGTGAAAAAATGCAGGTTTTCTGGGTTGAATGAAGCACAGTGTAGAAGCCAGTGGGCCTTCAGTAGAAAATTAAATCCAGTCAGATTAGTAGTTTGTCGGTTGTATATAGTTAGTTGTACCCAGCTCATTAGTGATAGCCAACAGAAAACAAAAGTATTTACACTGAAGTGTATTAAGTGTGAGCACGGTGGAAGGCCGTGGAGAATGAAAAAGATGTGATCCCTTTCCCCAAAGAGCTTATCATAGGGTGGGGGACACAGAGAAATAAATGTAATACCTGTTAATGATAGAGTTGTATTCTCAAGAGCAGCCACACTGCAATGGAGTGGGTCAAAGAAGTTTCCAAATTTAATTTTGAAGGACAAATAAGAGGCAGACAAAAAAAAATCAGAGTGAGAAGATTATATATACAGGAAGCAAGTGATTCTGTGAGGCTGGAGCCCTGAGCGCTCCTGCAAGCCTGGCGGGAGAGGTGTACAGGGGTCACCTCCTGCCCAGAAGTTGGGACTATATTCCGTAGACAATGAAAATCAAAGGGTTTTATGTGGTAGCATGACATGATACCATTTGGATAATTATCAAGTTTCTGTTTCTCCATGTTAGGAAGTATTTATTGAGTGTCTACTGCATTTTGGACACTGCTCCCCATCAGGATAAGACTAGATCCTTTCTCATTTCTTCTTTCTCACACAATCAACTTTAGATGAAACTTGCGATGAAAGATTGGAAGGCCAAGTGGACGCATTTATACATAGTTCATAGGCCCTCAGAGCCTTATGTGTGGTGACAAGCTGGCAGCACTACTAGGACAGTTCTTAGGGAACGTGGATCCTGAAGGTGTATGTTAGTGGGAACTGGAACAGCAGAGAGAGAATTGTTGGGGAGTTACCACATAGTTAGTGACACTAGGCAAGTAAAAAGATTCTGAAGGTGGTGATGGTGGATCTGAGCAGAGGCAAACCAGAGCAGTAGTGCAGTAGGAATTGGAAGCTGATGAAATGAAGAGATCAGTGCAGAGGAAAACATCATAGATGGCTCTGGGGTTTGAGAAAAGCATCAGAGATGGCTCAGGGGTTTGAGAAAAACATCATAGAAATTAATGATGCTGCCATTTGTCCTAAAGGACACGAAAAAAAATCAAGAGGAAATTAATGCGTTTAATTTTGTCTATATGTTACATTGAGGTAACAATGAAATACCTAATTTGGGATGTGGGTTTAAAGAAATTACTAGGATTAAAGATAGGCATTTGGGAATAGTAACAGCAGCAATGGTTTTATGGGAGGAGACAATCGCTGAGACAATGAAGTAAAAGTATGAAGCAAAAGGCTAATAATAGTAAAGGTCTCAGTTATTAGGAAGAAGGTAGCAAGTACAGACATAGAGTAAAGCTTGTTAGGGAGTTAGGGGAATTGAGCCAGGGCCATAGGAAAGGAATTTTTAAAGATTATGTACAGTAAGCACTTTCCAAAGCTCCAGAAAACTTGAAGAACATGACTGAAAAAAAATTAGCTATTAAAAAGTAAAACTTGAAGAATATGCTGAAAAAATTAGCTATTAAAAAGTAAAGTTATAAACAAGAAGTTTTTACTATTGGGGTATTTGTGAAATTTAGGAAACAACCCTTCCTGAAAAAAATTTCAGTTATTGTTTATTCGATAAAATAATTGAGTGGCTTCAAGCAGATGATGAAATTTCCAAAAGATTATTATGAAAACAAATTCACTGAGAAATAAGGTTTCCATTTTTGTTCACTCTTCTCTTTCTGTCATTCATAAAATTGGAAATGAGAATGAACTATTTAGTACAATTTTTATTCCAACAAAATTTAATATGAAAGTGAGTTTATATTTATCCATTGATTTGTTTAAATATTCTGTTGATTTCTTTTATCTCCCACCATAGTGCCAGTCAGTGTTTCAAGGGTTTAGTGGGGATAATGAAGACTTATTCATTGATATTACACAACATGGTTAATTAGGGAATTTAGACATGTAAAAAGATCAGTTGAAGTGGAGTACTGTGGTTCCAAAGATTAGATGCCACAGGAGGGGCTCCTAATCCTGCTTTAGTAGGGAAAGGGGTCCTGGAGAGAGTGACATCTAAGCTAAGGCTTAATGAATGACATGAACTTAGCTGGTCCGCAGCGTGGGGGTGGGGAGACACTCTTTCAAGAGGACAGCATATGCGATGGTGCCTAATCGAGATAAAGACTTGCATTTGTTATTCATCTATGTCTTCTCCATCCATTGCGACTTTTTAGTTGGCATCCAATGAACATATATTCTGTACACACTATATTTCCAGCACTAGGACTGGGAGAGATGACTGAGATAAAGCCCTATCTTACAGTGGGAGAACAGAGACAAAGAATAGGTAATGTGAATATAATGGGAGAAGTCTGCCAAGTACTATGGAAACATGAGTATAGAGATTTAGCCCAACTTGGATGTCAGGGGAGGAGGTATCTGGAAGGATCTAATATCTCATCTGAGTGTTGAAGGATGAAAAAGATTTAGAAAAGGTACAAGAATTGCAAACAATGAAAGAATAGGGAAAAATATGGACTAAATTCAATCCATTAAAAAACATGCACTTTCTATTTAGAGAAAGAACAGTTGAAAGATGAGAAGGGAATAGTATATTTTGTAGTATTTACTATTGGTTTTCAATATTTTATTTATATGAAAAAATATTTTAGTGGATATTTACTATATTGGCTTGGTAGAATGTGTTAGACGTTATTGGAAAATGGCATTTTAGTCCATTGGTGGTAGACTTTTTTTTCATTTTCCAACTTCAGAATGAGTTGAGAATATCACAGAATCTAGTTTGTTTTTCAGTGTTTTTCTTTAGCTTGTTCAATTTTTTTCTTCGTTTTCTTTATCTACTTTCTCC
This sequence comes from Myotis lucifugus, assembly GCF_000147115.1. Taxonomy (NCBI): domain Eukaryota; kingdom Metazoa; phylum Chordata; class Mammalia; order Chiroptera; family Vespertilionidae; genus Myotis; species Myotis lucifugus. The sequence goes on from NW_005871504.1 coordinate 677,212, forward strand.
TCCTATATTTGAAGTGGGAATCAGGGAAAAGGCATAAGAATTTAGTAACAAAGGGAAGAGACCATTACAAAGCAGAAAAAGAACCAAACCATTACGGGGAAAAAATATGTTCTAGAAATAAAGAGATTCTCAAAAAAATATTCTAGCTGCTCTGGGGAAAAGAGCAAAAGACTAAATTAGAAAAGTACTTGAGTGGAAAAAGGACCAGAGCTATAAGAAATGAAAGAGCAAATCTCCAGTTAGAAAAAAAGCAGCAAGAAAACCTAGATAATTTATATTTGGGGGCTTCCTACAGCGTAAAGTTGCCCATCCTTCCTTCCAGGTTGGTTTAAGTGGGATGGTCACATATCACAAGAACCTGTGTGCCTCGTAGTGCCACTTGCAGTAATTGGCAAGTACAGAAATTAGAGAGGAATGTAGCTTTTTGTTCAGTATTTTATGGGTGAAATGAGGGGAGGAAGCAATTGATTCCAGACCTGTAGGTGGGTTGCTAACTTTTATTTAGGTGAATGCTATCTAGAAAAATGCTTCCTATTTGTTTTCTAGCCAAATGCAATTTTGGTGATTGAGGAGCTGTTTTGTTTATCAACAGAAACCATGCTTTTCTCATTTCCAGCCACTGTAATTGGCAGGTCTTGATCACTGCCCCCAGCTCCTCACCCCTTACACACCAATCTGCCCCTGGGAAATGTAAGCGGACATAGCTCCTTGCTCCGGAAGGAATTGGCCCACACTTGGTTTCTATCTGGAGAAGCAGAGGCGCTCCCTCCGGGAAAGGTCACATTTCCCAGGAAACAGCAGGTTCTGGTGCCGGGAATTCTGTAGGGCTTCAACCTTCTGTTTAAATGATTTTAGGAGGCAGGGGGGCCAGTCTGAAAACTCTAGCGAGCCCACAGTGTTTCAGGAGCAAGTTGTGGTCAAAACGTCTGTGAGTTGATAGAGCAGGAGTTTAGTCTGGGTGGTAAGAAAAAAGTGTATCACGCAGATTATGCTAAGAGAAGGTACCTAATATAAGTTAATTTCACTGTAGCGCTTTATATTTATGAAACACAGAAATGAGGAAGGAGAGTATTTTATGAAAGTTTACATTTCTTTGGTCTTGCTAATGTGGCTTTCAGATTCTCTACTTTTTCTTCTTTTAAAAAAGAAGATATTCTTAAAAGCATGGCTTACAATGTTGCTTCATAAAATGTGTGCCGCCATTATGAGCAGTTTAATGAAGTAATATATTATCTGTTTAATTTTTAATGAGAAATCATTCATTCATCGCATGGTGTCATTGAGGTGGTAAAAGCTTGCGTTTGTAAAGTGCTTTACACTGAACTGAAGATACTAGGGTTCATTTAAGCCTCACAATCACCCTGTGTGGTGGGCATCCTTCTCCCCACTTACAGATGAATTAAAGTGAGGCCCAGAGAGGCTGAGCAGCCTGGCCAAGGTCATAGAGTTGATGCTGAGAGTTAATAGTGCTGTTTAGAAGGACAGGGCACACAGTAACTGCTGTAATCTTCACAAGAAGGCTGCTTTGCATTATAAAGCTGAGGAAGCATCAAGAGGAACTAACTTGCCCTGGCGACACCATAGCAGAATCAGAAAGGCAAGATCTGAATGCAGGTTGTCTGGCCCTAGAGCAGCGGTTGCCAAACTTTCGGACCTCACGGACCACCAGTGGTCCACGGACCACCGGTTGGCGACCGCTGCTCTAGAGCACACATGTGGATCCACGGCCATAGAATTCATTGGCCAAGCAAGGAATTGGCTAAACTGCTAGACCATCGAGCACCCCACAGCAAGGAGGCATTGACAGGACTGGCCCAGGCAAATGTTAATACCAGGAGCAGCCAGGCATATGCACATGGCCACCGATCATGGAAACGTGAGTGTCACGCAGCAGTTTGCCATGAGAATTTAGATGAGAGGTAAAGGGAGAGGCTCCCCACAGGTCAGCATTATCACCTGCCACTTCACACATGAGGAAAATGAGGCTTATGATAATTTAGTAACTTTTCTGACAGCACGGAGCTAAAAAGGTGGGAAACCTTAATTTAAACATGGAAACCAGAAAAACCATTCAACCTGCTTTGGTTTGTCTATGTTAAATTAATTTTGCTTAAATGATATATGCCCAAATGACTATAGGGTATAGTCAAAAAATCAAAAGCTATGAAAAGAACAACATTTTTTATTAAAATCTGAGATGGAGTTTGACCTCCCAGTTAAAGAACGAGTTTGAGAATGTTAATACAGGTTGCTAATACAAAAAGCCCGGCTGAATTTGAAGTGGGACTGCCACCAAGGCCAGAGCTTAGCTTCCCGTATAATTATGTGAAGCTGGGCCCCTTGATGATAACATATTAAATAGAATTAGTAAAACTTTACTTAATATAATTAAAATTCTGAAGGTTAGATTTAACTTATCTAATTAAATCTAATATAGTGGGAAAACACAGCTTACTTTGTAAGTAGTCAAGGGCTTTCTAAATATATTTATTCTGAGGTTATTTATTTGCCTATTAGCTAAAGTGATTGTTGAAAAGGGTGTTTTGAGCCTAAATTGGAGTCAGACAGGCAAAGCAGAGTGTGCAGTTTAATTTCACTGGTTTATAAAGCTGATCTAATTCTAAAAGCATTTTTTTTTTCATTTAAAAAAAGTTCTTTTTGGATCATATGGTTTGGTCAGAGACTGAACAATAGGGCTCTAAACCAGTGGTTCTCAACCTTCTGGCCCTTTAAATACAGTTCCTCATGTTGTGACCCAACCATAAAATGATTTTCGTTGCTACTTCATAACTGTCATGTTGCTACTGTTATGAATCATAATGTAAATATCTGATATGCAGGATGGTCTTAGGCGACCCCTGTGAAAGGGTCATTCGACCGCCAAAGGGGTCACGACCCACAGGTTGAGAACCACTGCTCTAAACTCTATAGTGATAGAATGTTAGGAGAGGAAGGAACAATCCAGATATGTGACAATGGGATAAGCCTGGCGTGGTGACAGTTGAGAAGAAGGGAGGTGTGAACAGTAGGGAAAGGTTTGGAAGCCATAGGACTTGGTCGTAGGTTGGGCAGGAGAGAAGGAGAGAGTGAGAGCAGATTGTTAATGGGAAACACCTAGGTTAGAGCTTGTTCCACAAAAAGGATCCTGGTTGTTATAGGAAGAGGATTTATTTTGGAGGCATTTTTTTTTGTTTGCTTTAATCACAGTAAATTTGAAGGACTTTAGTGACATAGAAATGGAGACCTACAGTTGGAATTGGATGAACCTGACGTGCTCAGAGGAGCGTTCTGGCTGAAGATGTGAGTCTGTAAATCGTTTGCATGCAGGTAATAAATGTTGCTCTGCCCTGGAATGAGATCACAGAGGGAGAGAAGGAGTGGAAAGGAGTCCTTGGCCAGAGCCTCGAGGAACTCTATCATTTAATTGCTGGGTAACAGATGATAAATCCTGCTAGAGAAACAAGGGTAACGTGCAGAGGAATATAACTGTAGAACCAGGAGAGTTAGATACCGAGAAAACACTGAGAGGGTCTTATCGACATTGTCAGATTCTGCTAAGAGATCAAGAAAGAAGAGGGTCAAAAATTCTCCTTTTCATGTAACATGATTGAGGTCACCGAACACCCTGGCAAGGGCAGGGAGGTGGGCTAATGAGGCAGGAGCCTCGTCAACCAGAAAGTGAATGGAAGGTAAAGAAATGGAGAACGGCAGGAACAGACAGCTCTTCTCAGAATTTGGACAGTAAGGGGTAGGAGAGAGAAGGAATGATGACTGGAACGGCATGTGGTTTGCTTTATTTTTAAATGGCAGATATTTATATGAGGTTGGAAGCAAATGTATAGGATCCAGTGAGGTGGGAGAAGCTGAAATATGCATATATGAGAAAGAGAAGGGGTGTGATACACAGCAGTGAATTTCAACCACTGTGCTGTGGCATGCTGATGTGCCACAAGAATTGTGGCACATACCCGACTCTTTAGGCAGGGGCACTGACCTCTTTTCCCTTAGATTATCAAATAACATGCCAACAGCCAACACAGCAATAGCCACCCGGTGTAAATGAATAAAAAAAAAGTATATATATTTTTTGTCAGATTATATATATATTTTGGTGTGCTGCAGAGTTTTAGTAACTAGTTTATGTGTGCCATGAGAAGAAAAAGGTTGAAAATCGCTAGCATGTGGTAAACTTCCTTAGAGTGAAATGATGGGAACCAATGAAAGAAAGAGTGGTTGGCCTTAACACATAGAGCCAGTCCTCCTGCTCCACCCGAAGGAAAGATTTTGGTTGTGTACAGACCTAGGTAGGCTTGTAGTCTGGTAGACAGATGTGGAGGGAATTATTGTCTGAATGTTTTTATTTTCTCTGTATATTAGTGATAAGGCCATCTTCTAGTGGGAAGATAAGGAGGTTTAAGGTTTGAGGCCAGGGGAGAAAGTTTGAAAACGTTATCATGTAAAATTGAAGGTCTAGGTAACTAAAGAAGTCGTGGTCTATTTCCAGGCAGTATTGAGGGCTGGAGTTCGCTGATCATGAATTTATGGCATCCTTCTGCCCTATGCGTTATTTCTCAGGCTGTGTTCAGCTCCTTGGGTTCAGGCACAGAGAAAGGCCATCACAGATTTCAGCCATGGTAGAGTGGAGGATGTTGGCTTTGGAAGGGCAGAGCTCAAGGATCTGAGAGCCGTGGTGTTTCATGGGCCAGTCCTAGAAAAGAAACCCCAAGTCCTAACCCTGAGGTTCATGGGTGGGGGAGTTGGAATGAATAAACAGCCACCACATGAAACTTCAAGGGAAGCAGTATACTCTGGGGAAATCTAGGTTTCAGGAAAAGCAACCACATGGGTATTTACAAAACCACAGTTGCAGAGAACAAAGTTGAAATGTATGAACTTAGACCCAGGCGAGACGTTCTGTAACATGGAGTTCCAAACTCGCAGCGCCCCACGCCATTTCTTTCACCGGACAAGAGTTGCTATGAGCCTGGCCAGAGTGGTTCAGTTGGATGAGCATTGTCCCATGCACCAGGAGGCCACCAGTTCGATTCTGGTCCGGGCACATGCCTGGGTTGGGGACTGGATCGCTGGTAGGGGCATGCAGGAGGCAGCCGATCCATGCTTCTCTCTCATCAATGTTTCTCTCTCTCTCCCTCTCCCTTCCTTTCTCTGAAAGCAGTCAAAACATTTTTAAAAAATAATGCAATTTTAAAAAGAGAGAGAGAGAAGGGAGTTGCTTTGAAGCAGGCTCCACTGTGACTGTTGTAGATGAATGCTTCAGAGATCAGTGGAGATCATATCCAGCCACACAATTAATTACTAAGTGGGGGGGGCGGTACAATTCTTATCCCAACTGCAAGTAATATGAATAGTTGGGAAGTGCTGCAGAAGAATGAATTCCTTTTTTTCATGTACAAGATTGGCAACTCGAACTATGAAAGCAGAAAGAAAAATTAATAGAATTTATCAGCTTCACCTTGATTTGCATGATTCTGCACGAGGACAATGGGAGCTCTGTGACAATGTGCATTATCATCGCTTTGGGCAAAGAGAACCTGTCCTGACTTTGCATGATGGGTAGAGAAATGCAGGAGGTTCCCTGACAAGTGTGTTTATCAGGCACATCTGCAGCGTTATTTCCTACGCTCGGTTGCATCCCCTGTCATTCCCCTCAGTGCTCATTTAACATGATGGACTTGTTTGGCAAATCCTCCAGGTGGTGGGAGGACCGGGAGAGGAGGAAGCTTACTCGGGGTCATTAAAAAAAAAGGGCACTAGCCTCTCACACACTCCAACTCTTCATTCTCCTCCCCCTCCTTGATCATCATGATTATTTGTAGGAAAGAAAATGAATGGCTGAGTGATGTGATCTTGTGAGTCTGTTGATAGCTGCTCAGAGCACCATGGAGGGAGGGCTCAGGTATAGTCATAGAATTCTCGATCAGAGAGAAAGAAGTCTGTCAAGTTCTTGAAACTGCATCTCAGGGAATTTCACTGTGTCCGACTGAATAGGGTAGTTGAGGTGCGCCTCTCCCACCCTGATGGTCAGTATCAGCCAGAAGCAGGTGGCATCATTTAGTGCAATATGCCACACACTATGCTAAGTGCTTTGTATAAATATGCTTGTATTTCCCCCAAAATAAAAGTCTGGTATTATTTTAATTTCTTTTTTATCTTTTTATTTAATTTATTTGGGTGACACTGGTTAACAAAATTATACAGGTTTCAGGTGCACACTTCCATAACACATTACCTGTATGCTGTATTGTTTGTGATCCCCACCCCAAGTCACATTTTTTCAGAATATACAGCTGAGATTCAGGGATGTTAAATGACCAGCCCACGATCACACAGCATACTAGTGACAGAGCCTGAATTCTGGGCCATATAGATCTCCAGATGCCACATTCTTTATAAGAATGCTCTAGAGTGGTACCGTCCAACAAATATAATGAGAGCCACATGTGAAATTTTTAAATTTTCTAGCTGCTACGGGAGAAGTACAAAGAAAGAGGTGAAACTAATTTTTTATTTGACCCAGCATATCCAGAATATTATCATTTTAACTTATGATGACTATTAAAAATTATTACTGAGATACTTACATTCGTTTTCCATAGTAAGTCTTTAAATCCATGTCTCTTATATTTGAGAGCAAATCTCACTTCAGACTAGCCCCATTCCCGGTGCTCCACAGCCACAACAGGCTACTGGTTACCACACGGGACATTTATGGAAACAGTGTTCTTTACCAAGGAGGGTGTGCTGAGCTGATTGCAGGCTTTGCTTTGAGATCAGTGGGAAGAGGCCTTCCTGTGTGTGCTATTGGCCTCTGTGATATAACGTTAGTGCCCTTCCCCTGCGTGGCAGCCTTCTCTTCTGAAAGTGTATGTGTGTTTTCAAAATACATCTCCACAAAATTTATGGAGTCCTTAGTATTATGTGATACAGAGGGGGAGTTTGGGGGTGGGGGTGGGGGGAGACTATTGCTAAGATTAAGATAGACATAGATTTGTGTCCCTCTACTATCTGTTTTAACGGGGGCCGTAATTTTACCAATTTGTCTCTTTGTCTATTATAAAATTTGTGAGGGGGCAAAATGAAATGATGCAGTTAATATAATACCTGGGAAGTAGGAAGTGATGAATGTGTTAGCCATTATTGCAAAGTCATTGTATACTTATTACTGCAGATTGGTATTAACTAGTTCCTAACCATGAATACAAGGGCAGAGTATAGACTATATGGAAGTTACAATTTTATTTTATTTTACAAATAGCCTACGTCTATATGTGACAGGTAACTTTATACATTACTTAAATTTTAGTCAGCTATTCTCATTTGGAGAACTCAGTAACTTTCCCTCTTCCTATAGATGTATTATATTGAGATCTATGTTGAAGGCCCTTAGATAGTGGTTATCTCCAAATTTCTGCCACACTTACCTTCAGGTTTACCATTTGATAGTTAGAAAGGGGAGCTTTTTAATATCTTCATATAATTGTTATAAGATTATGAGTAATTTTTCTGCTTTTAACTTTTTTAGGGGTATGTAAATAAAATTATCATTATCAGAATATAAGCATGGTATAAACTAAGAGTAATTTTTTTACACATTTCCCTTTTTAAAAGTTATCTTATAAATTGCCATCATAGAAAATATTTGGTTCAGCAGCTTGTATTGGTCAATTTCAGTATACCAGCCTTGTATGTGTCCAGCACCAGGGTCCTAACAAAGTATTCCCATCCTGTCTATGATACTAATAAAGAGCAGTCAGCCATGGTGATCTAACCATATAAGCTCATTGAAGTCACACATAAATGTCTACACATGTTGTTTTTAAAATTGAAGGAACAGGTGGTTATTTGTCATTGATGGACAAGTTCCTCCATCTCCGTAATTTGCCTTCTGTCTCAATCACTGGTCTGTGGAAGACTTAAGATATATCCATTTACTTTTCTCCCTGAACTAACTTATTTTTATCTACTGATTCTCGTGCAGAGGTTACTACATAATAATTGTGCCTTTGAAGAAATCTCGTGGGAAATTTATCAAGCCATGGGAGAGTCCAGATGAAATGGAATTAGATGAGGTAAGTGTGTCTTTGTTGGCAGTGTCTTTCACTGGTTCTTTAATTTATTAAACATTCTCCTCCTCTCTACAGAGTCCTTTCAGCATCCAATCCAGTTGCTGACTTCTGCATGGCTGGTCAGCTGGCTGTTCTGATAGTTCAGTGCTATGGGTGTGTTAACCTCTAGGGATCACAACAAAGAGCCTTTTGCTTTAATTAAAAAACATTAAGCTGCAATAAAGCTTACAACCTGTCTAATCTTCATTGGCTTTAGTATTTTGCCCCTTGCCCTTTGTAAAACATGATGCAGAGGTGTAAAAGGTGAGTGAATTGTCAGCAAAGGCTTCATCACCAATGTTATGAATTCCAAATCCCCCTTCATTAATGCAATGGTAGCTGCAGCTGTTACAAAAATGTTAAATTGCATTTTTCAGCAGAATTCAACATTTGACCCACTATAGATCCTTGACCAGTTTCTCACAGAATTGTGCTGATTAGCATATGGTTGCCTTGTTCTGTATTCTGTAGGATATCAGAATCAAAATCACACTTAACCACAGGGGCAGGCAACAACAGAAATCACAAAATTTTGATCCAAGGAAGAAAATAGTGCTAAAAATAGAGCAGATATTAAATGAGTATTATTTTAATTTCCGAAATCATACCACAAGAGTGAGTACATTTTAATTTATACTCCTTTTGCAGGAAGAACATTTGGTTGTTGTTTTTTAAGTTAGTATGAAGTTGTCCACAATACCTAATTATTATATACCTCTAGTGAGATGAAAAGGCTGTGCTCAGAAGTATTAAGCCAGATTCCCTGGAAGGCCACAGCAAGTTAATGGTTGGGGTTCAGATTTGAAATCTAAAAGAGACTTTGCTATTTTCATGTGACGCTGGTTTGAATCAGTTCAGAAGGCAAGTAAAAAGGCTCCCATTTGGGGAAATTGGAGATTTTAATTTATTGAGATTACTTACAACATTGGCCCTATATTATCACCCAACCTGTAATTTCTAGGTATTTTCCTACCTCAAATTAGTTCAAGCAAGGAAAAGCAGAAATTCCCTAGCTGCATTCCAGGCGAGTGATGTTTATTTCATACATGTCTGCACTAAGGAGGCAGTGATCTGACAGGTGAGGGCTGGTAGCTGCTTTAGGCAGACATATGTCATCTCTAGAAGTGGGTTCATCATCATCCACTTCATGTATCTGAGTTAAACTCAAGTGGAGAAGGGGAGATGAGTTCAAGGTTAGGATTATGCTTTTGTGTCACTGTTTAGTGATTAGATGAGCATTGGAGGAGTATAAATTGAGACATCATTTGAATAATGTTATCAAGTAATTTGTTATAAATCTTATTTTTTTCTGTTGATAATAAAGGAACAAATCATTTTCCCATGATGTTAGAGGAATAGTTATCCTTCGTCTGAATGTGGAAAATGGTCAGCTGGTCTTCTGTCAACATTTTGAATCAGTTAATCCTGAGATATTCTTTATTATTTTTATCAATTCTCAGCTGAATTATAAAATTCAGTTGGATTTGGATTTAAAATGCAAAGACGATTTATAGAATCTTTGAGTCTTTCTACTTATTTTTAAGTTTTCAAGGAATTAAGATCCAGGCCAACAAGGACATCAAATACTTTTAATTTTTTATTTTTCAAAATGTATTGGGGGGGGGTGACATTGGTTAATGGGAACGTATAGGTTTCAAGTCTGAATTTCTATAATACATTATCTGTATGTTATAAATAATAAGATTTCCTTATAGATGGAGCCATTGGGTGATAAGTCATATGAAGCTGATTCTCTTTTACGGCCAGGTTCCAACCTCCAGAATGCACAGCAATGCTAATAGATTGAAGTATAGCGCTATATGACATTGCACTTCCTTGCAATTAAGCTCTATGGGTCTGTGCTGCTGATTCCCATAACAAAGGGTCATTTTAATCATCCCACACATTGTGGTACATTAATCTATATAATAGTTTGATAAAGAACATTTATTAATTCAAAATGTGGGAGTCAGGATGGGTTGTTACCCACTTTTCTTACTGATATAATTGAGACCACATTGTAGAATTAATGGTGGAAGAAATAAGATATGCATTGACTGGAAAATGAAAATTATTTCTGATTAAAAAAACCACCAAAGCCCTTGATATATCTTCCAGAATTACCTCCAATACATCTTGTAACTACCGTGGAGGGGAGCGAATGAAAGCAGGCTGCAACCTCCTCTATGCTTACTCATTCTGTTTCTGATCCCTGCAGAAAGTTTTTCATTTCTTTTTTTTTTTCCTACCATGGATGATAAAAGCATTGTAGTAATTTTATCTATATCTTGGTATTGCCAGGTTTGACAAAGCAGTATTCCTCTCTTAAATGTATTTGACTAAGTGATTTTCTTAGAACAGTGTATAATTCAAATTGTTCAAACAATCAATATTAATAACTAGAATGGTGGCCTAAGGGGAGTTCCAATGTATGCCTCACATCTAGGCCCATAAAAAAAACAAAAAGAAGCTTTCTAAACAGATTTACTCTAAATGTTATTTTTTTTGAGAACATGTATCCTTTGTTTGGGGACAATTTCCTCATAATAAATTTATAGAGTTGGAACTGCTATTGTCAAAGTCAGACTGGGCAGAGTAGAAATTGATAGTCAAAATGGACTTGGGGCAGAATGAGTCCTAAAATGTCAGTTACATTTCATTCAGGGCAGGTCTTGGAATATATCATAAGCTTTTCATCGCATTGTACTTTAAAAGCTTCCTGTAAAATAATGGGGTTATTTGTGGTTTTAAATCCAGCATACTCCTACTGGCTAACTCCAGTGCCATCTGAGCATACATGACTCATTTAAAGTATAACACGGGAAGCATCCTGCAGAGATTAGAGCAACCTGCAGGGACAGAGTTAATTTTTCCAGGTTTGACCTTAATGAATGCCCACATTGGCTCTAAAGAGCACCAAACGCACACACTTTTTTTCCTAACATACCTCCTCAAAATCTTCTAAAGAAACCCTAGCAAAAGGTATTCATGGGGATGACAGTGATATGGATGAATGATGACAGTTGCCTACATCTGAAATATAAAGAAAATCAAGGTAGGGTTTGATCAGTGAAGTAGAAGAAGGGAGCAGTTACATAAACAACTGATGGTAAATGTTTCTGATTAACCAACTTCAAAAAGCTGTTCAGCTCATCTGCAGTGCATTTGTCCTTCTCCATGTCATGGACCATCATTTACTGCCTATCAACAGTAACCTTTGCAATGACTTTTCAAGTGTAGCATTAAATATATGGTCTCGGGATTTTTAAAAATAACATGTAAAAAGAATCCAGGAAAAAGAAATCTAAATACACACTAACATGTGATAATGAAAGCAGATGTACAATATTTATATTTGTCTAAATACAGACTGAGTTAAAACAATTTAGATGACCAATTTACCTTAATTGTTGGGTTTGTTTCCTTGATGTTGTGCAACTAATAAGTAAACAAAAGTATGGTTGAAAAATCTCTTACATGTAATTTCATTTTATTCCACCAATTGAGTCCAATTATATATTGCCACTTCCTATTATGCCTCAGTTACCTCATTTAGCAAATGGGGACGATACTAGCCTAAATTATAGGCTATTATGAGGAGTAAATGAAGTAATACAACATGTTTAGGCTCCAAAAATAGTGCCTAGTAAGTGCTTAATAAATATTAGCTGTTGTCATTTTCATCATCCTTAGGAGTAAATCTAAATTTGACAACAGAATTGAAAGATACTACTAGGTTTCTGGCCTTGATTTACTATAACCCAGATGGTGCATAATTGATAAGTAGACCTGAATTTATCATCAGATGGTCCAAATTTGCTAAACAGATTATGCCCAATCTAATATGGTTTTCATAAAATAGCCTATATTTCATGTAATTCTAATTATATCAATAAACTCAGATTTCCCAGAAAATGTGAGAATATTGTAAGTGAAAAGTTATTCAAAAATAACAGCACAAATTATATAACCAAAAGACTTTTTCACACTTCTTTAGGTTATCATTTTAAACCAGCAGAGCACATTTAAAATTCTGTGTAGAAGAGACTATAGTTTACTACCAGTTCCTGACATAAAGCTTTGGTGTTTGTCATATGTACCACCTGCAGCCATTACTATCATGGAAGTCTGGTCTTGCTGAAGATATCACTAGTTTGGTTTTTACTATTATTGTTTCTACTAGAGGCCCAATGCACAAAATTTGTGCAAGAGTAGGCCTTCCTTCCCCTGGCTTCCCTTGCAGCTCCTGCTTTGTCCTGAAGGACATCCGGTCTAATTAGCATATTACCCTTTTATTATTATAGAATAGACTTTCAAAAACAGGAGTAGACAGTAATTTTGTCATTAAGTTTTCATAAGTACCTAAATTAAAGAGCAAATCAAGCTGGAAATTGTTAAATAAATAACAATATCTATTTATTATTGTCAGTTAAAAATCAGGCATCAGATTTTATTCCTGCAGATTTGAGGGAATTTGCATCCTATAAATGATCTCACTATTAAAAACAATCTGAAATGGCACTAATCTCTCCAAAAAAATTAGTAATAATTGAAAGTTTAGGTGGCTTTATCTGAGTTTAGTACTTGTTTAATAAGTAACAATACAGCCCAAATTGATAAGCTTTTATGACTCAAGCTGGCTTTTTCTTTAGACAAGTTCTAATGCACTCTTGCGTTTTGAAAAGATTTCACTGGGGCGGACAATGATAGGAGCCACCACTAAAGGACCTAATTGTCCTGTGTCTGTTGCCAGGGCCTTGCCATAGCAGTCCAGTTTCTTACCTTGACAGCAAGACACACATTTGCGCTGAGAGAACTGAGGTTCTAGGGATGCTGATGTGCTTCGTGAAGAGTGAACAAGTGAGCCCTGACCGGTTTGGCTCAGTGGATAGATCGTAACTTCTCCCATGAAGTGTGAACAAGTGGCCCTTGGGCTGTTCCCAGTCCTGAGCTAACTTCTCCCATGAAACTATCATCAAGTTGGGTTATTATTGTTTACATTTCTTTCTCTATTTCCCACTTTTTTTTAGCTGCTTAAAGAGATATCCAGGAAACGCAGAAGCCTCCGTTACGGAAGAGAAGTTGAATTAAAGCCATATATAGCCGCTCACTTCGATGTCCTTCCCACGGAGTTCACCCTGGGAGATGACAAACATTATGGAGGATTTACAAACAAGCAACTCCAAAGTGGTCAAGAATATGTCTTCTTTGTGTTAGCAGTGATGGAACACGCAGAGTCTGTAAGTTAACTGTGTTGGCATCTACAGGGTGTTCCCCAAAAATGTATACTCACTTTGAATGATTACCAAGTCAGGGTTTATTAACATACAGTTCATTTTCAAAATTTAGATGAATCTCCAGAAATGAACAATTTTATTTTTATTTTTTTTGGTCAATGCCTGTTTTCAAACTGATGACCATTCTGGTCCAGGCACTGCTGGTAATGTGAAGCAATGGAATCATAAACATTAAGAATCATTTCATTTGGTATTTGTGTGTCCTCTGTTCGTCGACTGTTGCCGATTTTGTACTGTACACTTTATCTTTTATGTATTACAATTAAAAAATATCTATTGGCAGTTTAGGATGAATTTTCTTTGTTCAGAGCTTAGTCTGGCTTCACTCATTATTTCAAATCAGTTAAGCCTGAAAAGGAATCAACGTTAAGTGAATTATCTGTGTTCAAGTGTGTATACATTTTTGGGGGGATACCATCTATTTCCTATGGAATTCTATACATTTTCTTTTTTTTTTTTTTTTAAATATATTTTATTGATTTTTTTTTTTACAGAGAGGAAGGGAGAGAGATAGAGAGTCAGAAACATTGATGAGAGAGAAACATCGATCAGCTGCCTCCTGCACACCTCCTACTGGGGATGTGCCCGCAACCCAGGTACATGCCCTTGACCGGAATCGAACCTGGGACCTTTCAGTCCGCAGACCGACGCTCTATCCACTGAGCCAAACCGGTTCTGGCATGGAATTCTATACATTTTCGCCAGAACCTGGTTATTCGGGGATGGGTAGGTACTAGTATATACATCCTAATTATTTCCATGAGCTGCTGTTAACACGGTAACAGCAGCCTGCTGTAGGAACACTGCTGGGTCATCTGCTTGAGCTTTCCTTACAAACAGGGCCGTGTCTCTAGCAGGGAGCTTCGGGGACTTCTAATCTATGAAGTGCCAGATGGTTCGGGCATGGCTCCCGAGACCTTTCCATGGGACACATGTATTGACAGGAGGGTGACAGCCCTTCGTCCTCACATGTCCTTCCTCATCCTTTAAAAATGGCTGTTATTTTAACACTCCGGTGTGGGGTGAATTTCCCGCCAAAATATAAGATGGCTCTGTCTTTTGGTTTTGTTCCATCCACCAAAAGGGTGGATTACAAACAAATATTTGGTAATACGCAGTTACAATCGGCCCGAGTTTACACGTTTCCCGCACTCCACCGCAAATCTATATGAACCGAGTTAAAGACGGCTCCCGCGGAGTACGCGCAATTCACGCGAGCCGACTTAACTCGTTTCCCCCACTCCAAGTGTTAAGAAAATCTGGTATAATACCTAGTAGACATCAGCCTGTATGATTACAGTAGGAGCAAGCTCTGCAGTTACACATGGGATATTTGCAGGTATCTGAACCTATTAGCAGGGGGTGATTGTATTTCCTCTCCTATGACTGCCAGCGAGCCCACAGCACTCTCTATCCCGATTCATAGGGAAGCTCGGTCTAGGGAAAGGCAGGCCCAGCCAGCTTCTTTCACTGTGGCAGTTTACCAGTGACTTTATCAGAGAAGAGCCCCAAAGTTAGAAAATAAGTCAATAAAACTGAGAATTCGAATGTACTCTAAATAATGAGTTGTCTTCTTTTATGTAATTCATCTTGCTCTTATGTCATTGTATGCTTCAGTTGCTTTGAATGTTAAATAGCGAGAAAGAGGAGATGGGAAGGGGGTGGCTCTTGAAGTGGCAGTTCACATTTAATATACTTATTCTAAACTGTGTCTTGCTAATAAATGAGGGCCTAAAACTGACAGGTGCGGCAACTCCGTTGAGCCAGTCACTACTGTATAAGATGCCTGAGATTGCTCCACATCAGGTGTGAGCATGCGCAGCAGGGCTTCTCTTCAAATGACTGAAGGGTTCCCCCCGTGGAAAATCAAAACACAAAGGCAGCCTTTCTGTCTGGTTTACCTTTGTGCACAGAATGTCATTTGAAAACAAAGCAATGGGCTTCCTGGAATTTTAATGCACGGCTATGCTTCCTCTTTCTAGTTGAAGGTTCCAAGGCAAAACATCAAGGGAACGGAATGTTGGAAATCACCTTTTCAATTTTTTAAAAAGGACTCTTAGATATTTGAAAGTAATTTTCTTTAAATAGCTCTAGGATGTTTCAGAAAGCAAATTCAGACCATTGAGGTAGATCAGAGAATCCAGCAAAGAGGAGAAATCTCATGAGATCATTAAGCCGTTAGTACCACAGTCAGAGCTCTGATTTCCAGTGTCTCCCAGACGTTTTTACTAGTGTTCAAATGCATCACCATTGATGAAGCGTCTGCACCTTCCTGTCTGCGTCAACACACTGTTTCATTCATTATGTAATTAGCAGTTTTCCCAAATACGTTATCTGAATTGTCCCTTTTCTTCTTCATCTTTCTCAGTGGTGCTCTCAAAGCTAACAGCATGGCTTTTATGTTTCATATATGTTTTAAGGCTAGCCTTTACTTAATAGAAGAGACTCGTATTCAGCATGTAATGTTAGGAGTGATACCGTCCTTTTGTAAGCCTCTAATTTTAGGAATGATTGTTAATCCACCTAATCACGACCAAGGGTGGACTGATAATTTGCATAGAGAAAATGTCCCCCTTCAACAAGACAGAAACTCTACCTCAATCCATTGATTTATATCAAGATCATAGGAGGATGGGTGCAAAATGACCACAGGTTTGGTCTTTTCTGGTACCCCCACACACTGAACAAATTCTGCCTTTCACAAGGCTGGTGTCATTATATGGTTTTGTTTTCCTTTGACTTTACACATCACTGGTTCCTGAGCTATGTGCTTTGGGAAAACCTCTGCTTAGATTTCCATCTTGGCTCACCAAGATTATTATCTCAAAGGCTCTTGGTAAAGAATTTCAAGTCAGAGAGTTCTCTTAGCTTTGTCTGCCCAACAGTTTGAATCTGACCAACAAATGGAGAGGGGAAAGTGTGAACCAAAACAATTATACGCATGTGAAGAATCATGCTTCTTGGATATTTAGTGTATTTGTCAAGTCCTTTGTGTAAATCTTTACGCTGTACATATCTTTTTCTTACCTGCTTCTGAGAAGATTGTAAATATACTGAGTAGTTGTCTTTTTTGATGCATTAGAAATCTCCTAGTCCCGTTGATGTCTTTTCTGAGCACAATGAGGAGAATGTGAAGGGAAACTAGTTAACAAACACGTATTGGCATGTGGGAACCCGGCTGGACTCCTCAACTTATCGCACTTAAACTGAGAATTGATGTCTTTAACCAAATTTTTAAAATGCATCTTAAAAATTTAAATATATTTACTGATCCTGGAATAAATGAGCATATTATTTTATACCTTGATAATGACAGCCATTTGGACAGGTGAACATTTTATTTTAGTCAACAAGGATTTGTTGGGAACTCACCATTGCAAAGTTGTGAGCTAGCTACACAAATAGTATGTAAATCCCTGTCTTTCAGAAATTTATAGTTTCACTAAAGAAAAGAAGACATATGCACAGATAAAAAAAATAAATGCCATTAAAAAGGACTGGCAAAAATTTTAAAAATTATTTCCTACAATTGTGGAATAATTGGTTATTTTCAGTTAAGGAAAGTTAGCTTCATGGAAGGCAGTATTTAAGTAGAGCCTTGAAAATTAGTTTGACTTCGGAGCTAAATGTTGTGGAACCTGTGAGAGGGTTAAAGAGAGAGAGTAGAGCATGTGGGGAGTCGTAACAAGAAGTTCGCTGTGATGGAATATGTTGTATGTGGTAAGGAAGTTTAAAACAAATTGTGCAGTCTCCTTAAGGACCATGCTAAGATGTCTAGATTTTATTCAGGAATCGCCTGAGAGCCTCCTAAAGGTTTCATAGCTGTGGTTTAGGAGAATTACCCTAATGGCAGTAGAGACTGTTAAAGGAAGGAAGAAAGTCTTGGTATGATTTGAATGAGTAAGAATGAGGTCGTGAAGAAAAGTGGTACTCATGAGACTGGAAAGAAAGTGGATGGACTTGATCCATAGATCATATAAAATCAGCCGTGTTTCATTCCTAGCTATTGAGAGGGTGAGAGAAAAAGGCAGGTCAGAAGGAGCGTATGCCTGGGAAGTAGGGAAGTAACACACATGCAATTCTTAACTTGGGGATTCATTTAGGAATCTCTAGAAACAATTGGAAATGAAGGTCTGGAACTCAGCAGAGATTCCAAGTTTAGGAACATTAGTGAGAAAGTAATCTGCGTAGAGGTTCGTATTTAAGGCTGGGGATGACCTGGCCAGCTAAGGGAGAGGAAGAGAGACTAGCAGAAAATAAAATGTAAGAATGCTGGCATGGGATGGATGCAGAGGAATTAACTCAGTTGGCAAGGTTAGGAAGGGACTAGGTGAGTACAGAATGAAGAGAACCAGAGGAGGGAGTTTTAAAGAAGGCTTGATCAACTGTAGCACATCTGGAAAAGATGTCTGGAAGGGTAAGACATGAATAATGACAATTTGATTTGGCAAATAATTGACTCGGACCAATGATGGAGTGAGAAGAGATGAGAAGCGAGTGGTAGGAGAGAAGGGGCAGCCGTTTAGACATGGGTCTCTATTGGAAAAGGAAAAGATAAGGCTTTAAAAGGGGCAGAGTTAAGAGAATAATTTTAATATAGGCTAAAGTAGGGCAGAAAAATATTATAAAAGCTAAATTCATAGACAGTCCTTTCACTGAGTAACTATTTTTTTTTCAAATTCATTAAGGAAAAATTAACATATATAATTATGTATATGCTTAAAATGTACAAAATGATGATTCGATATCCACATACATTGTGGGGTGGTTACCAAGATCAAGATAATTAGCACATCTATACATCTATCATCTCACATAGTATCTTTTCTTTTGAATGGGGTGAGAATGCTTAAGATCTACTCTCAACAAATTTCAAGCATATAATACTGTATTATTAGCTATAGTTACCAGGCAGTACATAGATCCTAGAACTTATTCTTCTTATCACTGAAGGTTTGTGCCCTGTGACCTACATCTCCCCATTTCCTCCCACCAGCCTTTGGCAATCACCATTCTATTCGCTGCCCTTGGAATGACTTATCCATGCTGTTGCAAATGGCAGGTTTTCCTTTTTTGTGGCTGCATACTATTTCAATGTACATGCATGTGTGTGTGTGTGTGTGTGTGTGTGTGTATACAGATATTTTTTTTTCGTTCAGCCATCGAAGGGCACTTCGGCTGTTTCCATATCTTAGATATTGTGAATAATGCTGCAGTGAACACAGGTGTGCAGGTACTTTTTTGAGATGGTGATTTCATTTCGCTTGAATATATACCCAGGAGTGGGATTGCTGGATTGTGTGATAGTTCTATTTTCAATGTGTTGAGGAGCCAGCATACTATTTTTTTTATAAGGGCTGTACCAATTTCCATTCCCCCCCCCCCAGCACTGTATAAGGGTTCCTTTTCTTCTATATCAGTTGGGAACAATCACAGTCGCTGTAATAAAATTGAATGGGAACTGCTAAATCCTTTTAAGTTATAAAAATTCTATGTTCTGGGAAGCCATAGCATCAGTTTCATACATCTTGCATCTATAATTTGGACATTGGACCTCACTTCTGAAGTTGTAGACTTTGTCCATTATCCGGCCTCTATTTCCTAACTAATATACATTAAGTATTAAGGATGACTTACATAATTTAACATTTAATTAAATAGTAATATTTTGCTCTATAAATGTTTAGTTTATAAATGTGGTCTCCTTAACTGAGGGGTAATGTCTTGAGAGCTGGAGTTAATTATTCCTGTTGATTTTCACATAGCATGGAACACGTTGGCACACTGGTTAATTACTAGTACCATACTTCATAAATCACTTAATATGCCATAGATAGACCCCAATGAAAAAGTATATCTGGAGTAATTTATACTATCTAAAATGATTTTATGATAAAATACTTCACCATAGAAGGAAATTTAAATTGCCAAGCCTCTTTCCTCCCCCTCTTTCCTCCCCTTTTCCTCTCCCCTCTCCTCCTCTTTATTTACTAACATTGTTTCACACACTATCAAATCCACTATCTCAAATTTTTGCCTCTTTTAATGCAAAAGATATACACCAGAAAGACATTAGCTCATAACTAACATAGACTCTGTTTTTCCTCAGAAGATGTATGCAACCAGTCCCTACTCCGACCCTGTTGTGTCAATGGATCTGGATCCACAGCCAATCACCGATGAAGAAGAAGGCTTAATCTGGGTCGTAGGCCCTGTCCTTGCGGTGGTCTTTATCATCTGCATCGTTATAGCTATTCTTCTTTATAAAAGGTAGGTTTGCCCAATATTTCTATTGTGATCTTGAGGGCTCTCTTATATTTGAAGACTTAATAATCCTTCTGCGGTCACTATGTGGTTGATTTTAGTAGAAATACTTCACTGTAGCTCCACGAATCATTGGAATGTGGTTGCATTAGAGCTAGAACAAAATGTGAAAACTATACTATTTTTAATTCCATTCAGTGTGTGTGGTATAGACTGTGTTGCCCAGCATGCCCGAATCCTAGCCTCTGTCTCCTGAGTATTTTATGTAGTATGAGCACTTTGCGTGATATTTGAGACACTAGTACATTCAAAGGTAGATGATTACACACAAGCTTGCATTTGATTGTTTTAAATGATTAATTGCTCAATTTCAGCATGGTTCTTGAAACTACAAATGTGCACATTTGTGTCCATTTCATAACTGAAATTGCACATGTGCTGAGATTTTTTCCTGTAGCTATTTCTCAAAACTTAGCCAAGGAGCAAACATTTGAAGATTAGAGACGGCAAATAACCTTTTTCCTTCCTGCTTTTCTTCTAACCCTTATTCCACATTTTCAATACTGAATTCTCATTTGTGCCCAAAGAGGAATGGGAAGTACCATTTTCTTTTTATAAAAATAACCTCAGTTTTATACTCCCAAATATCAGTCTGAGTTAGTGTCTCTGATTACAACTAGGATACAAACAGTTCACATCTACCCCATGTTTTTTGATTATCCACTCTTTTTAAATTTTATTTTAGCCTTTATTACATAGAAGCAAGATGTTTCTCCCTAGATCGCTGCTTATTCATAAGGAAGAATATTAATAATTCTACCTCTAAATACTTGTAGACTTAAAAATAGAATTGCAAAATTATAAGTATGTAAAATTATAAAAATTAACATATGTAATACATTAACTTAAACATTTAGAATGACTAAATTCTGAATTATCTGCCTTTATATCAACTTTTCTTCCAATTTAAGTTTATTTCATGAAACTTTGTGTTCCCATTTTCCTTTGTAGTGTGTCATCTTTCAGAATACTCTGACGATCTCGCCTCTATCATTCCCTCTCTTTTTTCCTCTCCCTCCCCATTGCCCTCCTTCCCTGCCTTTCTCTCTCCTCACAACCTTGACCTTCAAGATCAGATGAGAGTTTCTTCATCATCATTCTTGCTTACATGCTTAATCTGATCATCTTATTTCCAGTATTTCTTTTTCCTATCCATATAGTTCCCTTCATTAATTACCTCTTTTACATTAATTACCTCTTTACAAAAATTCCTTTTGTAAATATGTTCTTGGAATAGCTTTTATTTTACTTTGTATAGCTTCTTCTCTTGACTCAAGAGTATATCCTTCCAGACACTTCTCTAAAAAACTTTCTCTTATGAAGCAGCATTCCATTTTATTTCAGTGTGAAGAGAGGGCTAAGGAAATAAAAAGACAAATTAAAGAAAGGAGTTCATAACCATAACAGATTAAATTGCATATCCTATTTTAGAGCTGGAAAGAATGAAAGAGATACCCATCATGATTTTCCCCTGGTCGCTGTGGTCACTCAGTTATCCATGTCATAAAATAGCAAGTGATTGAAGGCCAAAATCTCCTCTTAGTTGATGGTTTCAGCCTTCTCATCCCAATTTGTGTCTTATCAGTGTGCATTGTATTGAGTCGCCTCTGTCTTGTACAAGAGGTAAGAGCAGGAAACAGGAGATAACCACATGCTCCAGAGCAGTCACAGATGGGTGAATGCAAGCAGGAGCCGGTAGTCTTTGCTGTTCATGTGCTGCACTTAGTACCCAAAGAGAATAGAATAATTAAAAGCAAGAGTAAATTGTAATTGTTTTCCGTGAAATATTTATTCAGGTTACCACATCCTACCGTGGGAGTCAGATCAGAAAACATGCGCTTGCTGGCAGTTGCATTTCTAGACCCTATCACATGACATTTTGTGATTCTGCAAAATGGACAAAATGCTTGTCTTATTTTTTAAAATTGTGTTTCATGCGTTTATATCTGACTATCCTTAAATCAGGTCACTGAACAGAGGTGTGCAAGACATCTACGAGTTGGTTATGTAAATGTGAAGACAGGATTTTAACCTTGATAATTGCTAACATTTGTAATTAAGTTTTTCATTCTTCCTTTGATGTGCTTGGAAAAAGTCAACTCAGTGACAGTTTTTCCTAGTCCTGCAAAAAAGGCCTCAAATGTAAAGGTTTTATGACTCAGATAAAATAGAGTCGCATTTTAGTGTGTGCATGTGTGAGCATCGTCTAATGCAATTGTTGGAGGCTGCACACATCCTCGAATGCTAAGTATATTTAGCTAACCATCTGAAGGCCCGTGAAGCGTTTCTGAAATAGAAATGCTTGCTTCAGCAGTAAAGCACATTCCTGACTTGAAATTCAAATAGACCCAACAATGTCCTTCTTGATTATCGTGAGGCAGTTCAAGAGGAAATCTTCTGTAGGCAATGAATGGCGTCTTTTATAGCTTGGATTCTGAGCAAAGTTAATTATGTAATAAATACTTCGTCCTTTCAGTTTATACATAGGTTGTTGAATTGACTTTGTTTTTAACCTAGTAATTTGTAAACCTATAATACAGTGATAACCAGTGACAAAACAGTATCACACAGGTTTTGTAAGGGCTCTAAAATGCCTTCCGAATCATCAGAAAATGAAAATATGTTTGTCAGGTCTTTAGTGTTAGAAATTACATTGCACTATGTTTTTTTTGGAATGTTATTCTCTATGTGACATGTACATTGCTTTTAAAATGTAAACTACAGACATGAGATGGTAGCAAGGGTTAGAAAAACACTCACCTAGGAATCAATAAAACTGAGTTCAAGTCCCAGCTCGGTGACCAGCTAGCTGTATGGGGTAGAAAGTCATGCCAACACTCTGGGTCTCCGTTTCCGCATTTATAAAACAAGTAGGTAGGCTAGATAATTAAACGTTTTAAATAACAATGTTCTATGATGAGAAAACACCAATTAATAAGATATGTACTATAATATTTCTATACCCAGGGTTTGTCTACCTGCCTCCCTCTTGCCCTCTCCTCTCTACCAGTTCCAGCTGTTTAGGGTCCCCATTTCTATGCTCTTCCAGCACTTTCTACTTATCTATATTGTAGAATCTACCACATTATTGCAATTGCCCCCCCCCCCTTTTTTAGCTTTCTTGTCCCTCATAGTGTAGGTTAAGGACTCTATCTGATCCTTTGTGCTGAGCTGGTGCATGGCACACGGGGGTACGGAATGATCAGATTTATACAAGCCAAAGAGCCTTAAACAAACTCAGTTCCCTCACTTGTTTACTCCATCCCTCAATATATCACCATTATCTTAGCTGGCAAGAGCTGTAATAAAACCCTAACCTATAATTTAAATATACTGGTTTCAAAAGCCTTCAAATGTCTACATTTTACCAAGTGTGTAACCATATGTGGTGAGGCTGACATTTCTATGGAAGAGGAAGTGAATGGAACACTACGTGTTCATGTAAATATCAACAGCCTTTTAATACACAGAACTGATGGTTCACTAAGTGGCTCTCTTCCATTCGGAGGGATAGATTTTCCTGCAACTGATGACCTCATTGATTAAAAAATGAGCAAGTTAGAGACATATTTGTAGGATTTGTTAAAACCTGGCACTGCCAGGTAAATCACTTTAAAATTAAGAAAAGAATTAACCAGTATGTTTGATATCATCCTCATTATTCTCTTTATATGTGTTTTGTAATATTTAAATGTGGCTTTTGTATTTTTGAGAATATATCGACTAAGGTATCCTAAAAGCCAGATATTCTAACAACATGAGTGTATATTTTGTTGGCATTAAGGAAGATTCGGTTCCTTTATTTTTATAATTGAGAACTTACTTCATACTTGCAATTTGCCTCGACATGAAGAGTGTTCCGATTACTTCTTTACAGGTAAAGGATATACTCTCTTCAGAAAGAACACAGTTATTTAAATAGTCTACGTATTATCACAGGTGAACGTGTCTGTGAGCATGAGCTCAGTGTGTGCACAGACAGCAGCGCCTCTTTGAAAATACCTGTCATGTCAATGGATGGTATTAAATACGTTTCTGGATTAGCCCAGCTACACAGATGGGCCATCTCCGTAGATTTATAATGATGAGTATTACTTTTTCCAAAACTAAATGTATTTAGTCTTTTATTGGAAAAGAGATGTATGATCACCTGACTTGTCAAAAGGTATTTGAAGAAATTTCTGCCACTGCATTACCTCATGAGGTATCATGCAGTTGTGAAAATTTTTGTGCAGTCCAATGCAACTTGCAAGTATTTTTAGATCATTAAGGGAATAACCTACCTCTTAACTGAGAACTCTTTATTTTAAATGAACACGTTTCTTATATGGAATAATGTGGTATTCCCAGTAAGTGCATTAATAGTTTTTCATGGTGTGTTATAGAAAAATCAAATTATATCTCTACCATCAAAGACTTCTGGGAATATAATTAATCATGGCAGTATTTTGTAAATGGATGGATAAAAGCGAATATAACATTAACACACTAAATGCTTTATTTAGTGATGTACTCTCGTGTCCTCCATTTACTTTATGATTAGAGGCCTTTAAATACTTTGATATGCTGTCATTTGCTAATGTGTGTAACTTATGTGTCCCCACCTGTGAGCATTGTTAAACCTTGGTTGTCATGGTTACTCTTATTACCATTGGCCAACTAACATTTAGCCTTTCTTTTTCCTTTCCTTTTTTATTTTTTATTTTTTGCTGCATTAAAATGGAGCAGTAAACCTGACAGGTGAGGAATAGAGAATAAACCCCTTTCATGCTCAGTAAGAAAAAAAAAACACAAGATATGGGTAGACTTTGCAGGTATTGAGGGGGTGAGGGTGGAGGTTGGCTATAAAGATGATACCTGGCAAATAGAAGATGGATAAAGCCTACATATATATAAAGTAAATTGACATTAAAATGATTCTGGGAGAAAAAGATTGTCTGCATAAGAAGATAAGACATGTTATCTTTATGTAAAGCTAAATTTAGAAGGCATTAAAACCACTCTCTGAGTTTTGTTTGTTGTTAAGGTGAAGTGAACATTTTTATGTGTTAGTGTGTCTGCACAAGAGAAATGTGAGGTGTCCCTTAAGTAGTTTTGTTTTTTGTTTTGTTTTGTTTTGAAGGTCAGTTTTTAAGTTTGATCTTTGATCACCTCTCAATACAGAAATACTAGCTTGTTCAACGCTCCAAATATTTATTATAATGTCTTAATGAAAACCCTTATGTAATTCCTAATTATTTTCCACGTCTTCCAGCCTTGAATAATAATAGTAATCATAGCAATAATAACAGTATCTGTACTGTTTGATTATTGACTGATTGGTTTAATCTAACCTCTTAGCTTTCTAATTCATATCTATCTATATATCCATATCAATAAGTAAATATACCTGATTAAATTTAAACTGAGAAAAGTGCTCATCTAACTTGCCTTCTTTCCAATGTTATATTTCTGTGATTCTCAGGAGTGGTCCTTGGATCAGTAGCAGCAGCATTAGCAGGGAACTTGAAATACAAAGTCTTGCCCCACCCCCAGACCTACTGAATCAGAAACTGGGCATTGGTCCAGCGACCTGTAGTTTAATAAGCCCTCCCAGGAGGTTCTGATGCATGATAACGTTTGAGAACCACTAATGCATTATTCCCCCTACAATCACAACACTGATCACCAAGCTTTATTACACTTTCCCTGACAGGAAGCTTACTACCTCTGTGAGGGTCCTCTTTATTGATTTATTTTTATAGATCACTGGTCACCATTGATTCAGCTAAAAAACACATGGAAATTTGTGTGTTTTTTTCCACCCAAAGGCAAAACACTTTGAACCCGCTTAATATACCTAGATGTCTACCTTCCCATTATAATACTGTCCACATTACACAACTTTATCGATGCCTTCTCATCCCATTAATATGAAACTTGAGCCAAAAGTTAGATATCATCTTCTAACCCCCCTCTATTTCGTAAGTGAAGAAATTGAGGAGGTTTGTAGTTGGCTTACCCAAGGAGAGACACACCAGTAGTGGCAGAGTTGGGGTTTTATTCCTACTGGTGTCCGAATTGTGAAATGTTTGAACTGATACCTTTGAATATTTATAGTAGAGATTTCAAATAAATAGAATTTTTCAAAAACCTGTACCCCATATGTCTGAGTATCTTTGTTCCAAATAAATAGATTTGATCTTCCCCACAACCCCTTCGACCAAGGGGTAGCATTTTTGTTGTGCATTATTCACATCCCAAACAAACACATGCTTTTATACTGTTAGTGATTCCAGCCATCTCTGAAAGGTTGTCTTCTGTTCCCGTTTTCACCCATAATTCCTGTGCACGGTAGATAACTTCTGACTGCAAGAAATGAACGTACACTGGGGCTTTTTAATCTTAATAGAAAAAAATAGTAAGGCAGAATTTATAATCTCATTCTAGTCCCTATTCTTTGCTTTTTAAATAGTTTAATATGAAAATAATGTGACCTCTGAAAACTTAGGGAAAAAATGTTACAATACTTTCATGTTGGACCCATTTTAAACAGGAATATGCCATTTAAAACTTTACAACAGTAAATTTATTTTTTAAAGCTCTTTACTAGTGGTACTGATGCTGGCCAAACTCCTCATCTTGCAAACCTTTCTTGGAAACTCTTTCTGTTAGACAACAGCCATTTAAGCACATTTCTGTTTTAAAATAATGTGATAAGAGTGCGGGAAGCCAGAACTATCCATGTTGTGACCATCAAAATGAAACTAAATAAAACAAAATTTAAACCGCTGGTTTTCCTAGCTGAGGAGGGTTTTTTGGAGTCTGAGATCTTGGATGTCATTTCATTTGAACAGATACAGTGAGGGAGATGCGAGGTATCAAATGTCAGGACAGCCCTTCCAATTTATTACACGTGTGAATTGTACTTTTACTCCAGTGCTTTGGGTTTTCCGAGACTCATCTGGGCAACAATATGTGATTTCCAGCTTTCCTGGCCCGAGAGAAACTGACTAAATTCCTTTAGAGGGTATTCTTTTCTGTCCCTTAGTCTCAGTGTCACTTCCCTGGTCTCAGTGTAAAAGCAGAAAGGAAGGTGTTCCATGTCACCTGCAGGACAGAAGTCGTTTTCTTGCCCAGTTATTTCTACTTTTGGTTTCCATAATCCTGCCACAATGACAGTGGAGCCACTTTGAAAATGTATAAAAGGTAGTCAATGGGTCTGGTACATCAGCGAAGAAATAAGAATCTTTGCAGATGTGTGTGAAAAGACCAAAACCTGAAAAGGGCCTCAGGGATGATCTGACATGTGAAGACCAGCCATCTGTGCGTTACACATGCGGTCTATTGACAGGCCACACTGACATTTTATTCACCCCTTTAGATTCTGCGTCTTCAGTGGAAGAATGAGTCTGTCAGTGTTGTGAGGCAAATATTCCCAGCATAAACACTCTGACATTTTCTGCTCTGAAACTGGTCATCTTATCCTTCTTTCCCATGCTCTTCTGAGCCCCATTCTCTTCCTTCTCCTGTGTTTTCCGCCAGCCCTCCATCGCTGCTTTTCTTCCCATCTTACGCTCCATAGAACCAGCGCTCCCAGGACCTGTGGCACACCTCAGTTCACTGCTTTCCTCTGCTAGGTGTTGTAGTTTGGCAGTATCTGTCCTAAGACTGTGTCTATCTCCTTTAGGTAGAAATAGGAAATCATGAGACAGGGTAATCCAAAGTTTTAAAAGAGCAAGGTGTTTGATAGGACTTGCCCAAGAAAAGTCATGAATCAACCATAGTTTGCCAAAGGCATCTCACTTGAACCGGTCAAATGCACTTTCTCTTTGCATCCATCTTCACCTCATTCCTGGTTTGTTTTGTTTTATACAGATGAGCAGAGATGGAAGGAAGACTCTTTTCTTTTCATGAAACAATCTGTGTGACACTGAATGAGAGCCCATTGACATAGACACACAAACGAGCTGTACCACAGTCATAGTGAAAAGACAGAGGGAGTTTTCTAAACACTCTGCTGCACCCCTTCCCTAAATTAGAATTCCTACGCTCTGAATCGGGGGGGGGGGAGATGCTCAAATTATGACTCTAGTGTGGGGATTGCTGGAATCAGTATTTGAAGGAAAGCACTCTGAAAAAGACTTTTGAAGTGAATTGTTCATCTCAGTCAAGCTGAAAGAAAATAGTTAGGTACCACCCTGATTATTTGGGTTTGAGGGGGAAAAAATGAATAAAGAAATCTTAAGGGGTAAACCTGACATTTTTATATAGACATTTGTTAACAGTACATTACCATACTTTAAATCAGAGTACTTAATAAAACTAGTAGGTAAAACAAAGATAAAATGAATGTGTTAAGTATTATTTTTAAATAGAAACTGAATGGTTCATATACCTGAATGATCATTAGGAGAGTGGAACTACCCTCTAGGTGAAATTACTTTTTCTCCAATCTTACTGTGATTGACTTTTGTTAACAAAAATCTTAATCATAGTTAATATCAATCATAAGTTAAGTTAGCTTAACACCATAAACAGCCAACACTTATTTTTTTTGTGGGCCGGGGGCGGGGATTTGAAAGAGAACATGAATGTTGCTCTGTGTCCCAGTCTCCTTCCAGGTGTTAGGCTAACTTGGAATCTTAGAAATGCACTCACTGTATTTCTCTGCCTTATGGGAAAATCCACTGCAGGTTCACTTTATAGCCACCCAATTTCTTCTACATATTCTTAGAAGAAATTGTGTCTGATTTAGAGGCCTAGTAGCTTAACTCCAGGGTAACAGTCATCTTAGTATTGGCTGCTAGGGGTCCTCTATCCTGTTCCTCACAAACAAAACTAGTGGATAAGGGAGAATCGCTGAGCAAGGATCCAAGTGTTTCTCACTAACACTGCCTTCAAGCCTAAAGTCAGAGTCCCAGGATTGTTTCATTCTCCAGCTGAAAGAGGACTTTGAGATCATCCACCTAAACAAAAATTAGCCCCGAGGAAATACTATAGGTCAAGTAAGGAAAAGCAACCTTGAACAGGTCACAAAGCTAGCCCATCTGAGTTTTAAAACTAAAAATTGGGGAGGGCCATGACTCTCTGCTCTTTAAATCTGTTTCAGTTTTTTGTACTTTTTTCTAAAATTTCTTAAATTTTTACTTTCTCCC
The DNA here is from genome assembly GCF_000147115.1 of Myotis lucifugus. Classification (NCBI taxonomy): domain Eukaryota; kingdom Metazoa; phylum Chordata; class Mammalia; order Chiroptera; family Vespertilionidae; genus Myotis; species Myotis lucifugus. The sequence goes on from NW_005871504.1 coordinate 706,096, forward strand.
TATAGGAAAAGGGCAGAGTCTGACTCTAGAAAGAGCAGCATACCGAATAGTAAGGAGGTCCCTTCACACCATCCAACAGACCCAGTAGAACTGAGGCGCCTTAATTTTCAAACACCAGGTAAGAGACATGACTCATCTTGCCCATGTTACAGTCTACGCTGAAATTGTATAGCCCAGTCGATACTGCCTCGAGAGATGAATGTGTCACTTTATTTTCAACAATTTTGTGTGTCCTTCTCTTTTATTTTTATATTATTGAGATTTTTCCAAAACATACATCTTGAAAGGAAATGAAGCCCTTTGTGCAAATCTGAGGTGGAGTATAAAAGAGGAAAAACATATATTTCTTCAAATTTGGACAATTTATACTCTTTTAAGAATAGTTACATTTTATAGGCTTATTAACACAGTTATGATTTTCAATGACATGTATATGGAAAGAATTCAGGTTCTCATCTTATAAAGTGAATGAATAGGTGGTGGATTAATGTTACATCATTCAGAATACACAGGATGGGGCAAGAGTAGGTTTAGAGTTGTTCATATGGAATAATACAGTAATAAATAATGATACAAGAATCAACTCTGTGTTTCACGCACTCATAACTGCAAATCTAATTTTGCTCCAGCCTGTATTTATTCTGTATTTTTATATTAATTTGTATCTACGTTATTCTGAAAGAAAAGGGGAGGGAGGGAGAGAGAGAGGGAAGGAGGGATGGCCAGGCGGAGAAAGAGAAGGCTGGAGGGAGGGAAGGAAACAAAATCGGACTCTCACTGACCAAAGAAGGTTTCCTACTGTGGAGACACATAGAGCGGCTGAGAATAAGAATATGCTTGTTTTTGAAAATAAATAACATCAAGTGCTTCAACAGAGGAAAACTATTCTTGCTATGGGGCATTTTGTACAGTTAATTGAAATCTAGTTCTGTTTTACTGTCTTAAATAAATCTTATTTATAGCAAATGAAGGGCCAGTGATCAATGGTAAAGAGAGATGAAAATATAAAACTGAGTGGCACTATCTTAATAGCTAATGGTCATGAACACAGTAAAGAGCTGATTTAGGAAGTCTGCTTGATTGAAATGTGGTAGCATGGTACCCCCAGTTATTGGGAGGTTTTCTCTGTGTCCAATGGATGTCCTACCTCCCAGTAGGATACACCACGGGTTCATTCAGCTATGCATTTGTAGTGAATTGCTTAGAGTTGAAAATAGATGGTTTATTGTATTTAGCTTGTTTTCTCTTTAACATGTAGATATGTCATAGTCACTGTTAACTATTCAGCTCAGAGACATGTCTGGCATTTACAAAGTGGTTATACAAATTATAAATGCGCTTTGTTTAACTTATATTGCAAATGAAGTTTGACGTTTTAAAAATTCTGTTTTCAAAAGCAAAATACACTGAAACGGTCATCAGCATAAAAGGTGGGAAATAAATGTTCACGTAGCCGAAAGCCTCCTGTATGCATATCACTAAACACACTGATCAGTGTGGATTATGCGCATGTGCTGATGACTGAGCAAAGATCCCTGTGTCACCGTGGCTGATCTCTGTTGAGTGGCCCCCTTCGTGCTCCATTAAGGCAACTTGATATGAATTGAGTAATAAACCTTCTCTGTTCAGCGCTTTTTGAAATAGTAGCGCACTGACGTTTTCAGGCTACAGGCACCTTCTTAATTCATGTACTTTTCAATCTGGCTAACCCAGTGGAAAGAGGAGCTGAAAGCCACAGAAATAAGCTGGTCTATGATTTCTTGACTATGTTGCCTCATCACCGTTATGAGAGCAGCACATTATAGAAATGGGGGAAATAATTAGGTTGCTCAGTATCTCGGGCTTGGCACTGCCTTCACCTCCTCTGGCTTGTGTGTTAAGTGTTATCTGTATTGGAACCACCTTGGTCTTCCAGCAGAGACAGATGCACACTGTAGGGTTCAGTGGGAAGCGAAAGGCAGCCCCGAGAAGAAAGCCAGTGGGAGTGCTCTTCCCTCCACCTCCAGCACCAACAGAGAATGTTTCTGAGCATGAATGAGAAGCACGAATGGGAACTGTGTAGAAAGGATTACTAGCAGGGGACAGGTGATTACAAGAAAGAATAGAACGGCCTTCAACCAGGAGACCTCCATCTGCAAATACTTCTCACTTTTATGGGTAATTTTGCAAATAATGGCCAAACCCAAGCATTCTATTAAAAATCAAACTTTTCCCAATGTATATGGACATGTTAGATCCACATAGAGAGGGAACCTGTTAAAATGCATATAAGTTACTGGGAAGAGAAATGAAGGCCACAAGTGCCGTGACATTCATTATATCACCAATGGCTTTACAAACTTCCAGTGGGAACCTAAGTATATAGAAGATACCATTTAACCAAGTTTAGACTGACTACCTTAAATGGATAATAGAATGAAGTTGGGGGGATGAATAAAGGAGAGAGGAAATAGTAGAGGAAGAGGATAGAACAACAGAAATTGTCCTGAGATCCTAGCACAGCGGTTCTCAACCTGTGGGTCGCGACCCCTTGGGCGGTCGAACGACCCTTTCACAGGGGTCGCCTAAGACCATCCTGCATATCAGATATTTACATTACGATTCATAACAGTAGGAACATTACAGTTATGAAGTAGCAACAAAAATAATTTTATGGTTGGGTCACAACATGAGGAACTGTATTTAAAGGGCCAGAAGGTTGAGAACCACTGTCCTAGCACATCTGTTTGTGCAGGAAGCATTCAGTTGTGCCCTTTAGCTCAGGTAAGCAATCTACTTTAGTTGATTTGTTGAACAAGTCTATTTGCCTCCAAAGATCTATAATGTGGCCTGCTGTCCTGAAAATTGGACCATTTTACAAAGGAAATAGATGTGGCTGTTAATGTGAAATGCATGTGAATGTGACCATTTGCTTCAGCCAGTGGCTATGAATTATCTGAATTACTTGCCAATAGGATGAGAGCAGAAAGCGTGATTGTTAACCTAGGAAACTTTTTGTTTTTTTTCCTCCCCTCTTATTCATGAATAATGGTGGGCTTTCCTGGATGGCGAAAAATGACCCTTTACTAGGTGTTGCATAGCCGATGATATGACACTACTTGATTTTTGTATTTTAAACCAAAATTGTACCTTTCACTCTCTGAAAGGTGCTTTTATGTTCATCAGACCTTTGAATTTATAATTTGTTATACCTAAACATTATAAAGTTTGGCAGTGTTTATTAATGGCACGCAGGAGGAGGGAATTAATGATCCATGCATTCACTTTAAACAAATGACTTTCAATGAAATCAGAAGCCGGTGATTTTTATAACCAGCCCCAACCACAGAACATGTTCATGAAAGCAGATTGATTTCTGCTTCTGATGAGTCTGTCGTGGATGATAAAATACCAAATAATACCGTTTAAAATTCAGTGGTTCTTTCAGAAGGTAAAGGAAGACTTTGCTTCGTTCATGGATTCTATGCATTCTACTTTTCCTGTTAAGCCATCTTCTGAATGAAAATTCTGTTTACTTTTTAAGTTACTTATTCTCGTCAGAGAGTCTGAATGTAAGGAGGCAGACTTTTCCCCCTCAATTCTGCCATCTATTCAAACGGTTTTGAAACACACCTTCCAGTTTTCACATCAGTGTGGCACTATAACAATTCAGTCGCTTCAAAGCCTCTTGCCCTTCACTGCGGTGCCACACGCACACCTGTCTCTGGGTTGGAAGAAGGAAAAGGGCAGAATTCTATGCACTGTCTCTCAGCTCAGGCACCAAGTGGAGGGAGAGCACCTGTTGCTTTCAGTGTAACCGTCTTTGGGAGGTTGCGAGATGTGGAGAGAACATTGCTTTGGCACACTTTCCCAATTTGGGGTGGCAGTCAAGTCACTGTTCGTGGAGCGCTGCATTCAAGCATCTGAACAGGGGGAGCAAGTCACACACCTTCCCAGTTGAGAACAGGTACCTCTGTTTGTAGATATTTGCCGTGAATATGTTTTCTGTCCATCAGGTTCAGATGCCAGTATATCAGCCAAGTTGTATTTAGAAGGGGAACTACCTGATCTCTTAAATCATTATGGTTTGCAGTCATAAATCATCAGTTGTTGGTGAAGGGGGTCACTCAGAACCAGTGTTTAACATATAATTAAAGGAGCATTGCTTTGTCACCTGTGACCTACAAAAGCAAAGCACAGACCTAAATATACAAAGGTATCATTTAGCTAAGGTTAGACTAATCACTCCAAATGGTTAATGGAATAAACTGGGCAAAATGAGAAAGGGAGAGAGGAACTGTGGGAGAAGACCTAGAATTGACAGCTGATCACGTTTTACAAGTGGAGGAAGGAAAGAAAATATTTACTTTTAAAAGAAACCTCTCTTAAGCCGCATACATCTTTGTGGGCAGCAGTAACTGGGTGTGTGTTAGGATGGTTGATAAATAAGTTACACATTAAACAAAAGTAAACTATGGGAGGAATTACTTTATTTTTATCTTAAAAAAAAATCCCGCTCTAGCCAGCTTGGTTTAGTAGATAGAGCATTGGCCTGCGGACTGAAAGGCCTCAGGTTCAGTTCTGGTCAAGAGCACATGCCTGGGTTGCGGGCTCAATCCCCAGTGTGGGGCATGCAGGAGGCAGCTGATCAATGATTCTCTCTCATCATTGATGTTTCTATCTCTCCTTCTCCCTTCCTCTCTGAAATCAATAAAAATATATTTTTTAAAAATTCTGAGTCATTATATGATTGCTCCCTTTCATGCATATTTTTTGTTCTTAATTACAAAAGCAACACATATTTTGGAGGGGAATTTCGTGAAATAAAAAAATAAGCTTGTTAGCAATTGTACTTAGGTTGTAGCTATACAGGTGTTCATACAACTCAAATTTGTTGTATGTTTAATTTTTTTTGGTTGGAAAAGTAAAAAACACACTTTTAAAAATTGTCTTTTATTCCACTACTTTTTATTTTGTTATTTGACATATTTAAAATAAAAAGTAACAGATTTCCTATAACTACTCCAATTTTACCCTCAAGAAAGGTCTACCATATGTAGCTCCATGCATACCCTTCCAGGCTTTTTCTATGTATATACAGGTTTTTAAGTGATAAACTATATGGCAGGTGTATAGAGATATAGATAGGCGCATTTCCATACAATTTCCTGTTTTAACGGTTAATTATATAAAAGTAGACTTTGTTACAAGAGAGTGGATTAAGTCTCATCTCCCTTTTAACAACTGATAGCACTCTGCTCTACAGATGTTGCAAAAGTGTGGACTCCTTTCTTATGAACAGAGGCCGTTATTTTTCCCAGGTTTTGTTCTTGCAAACAATACTGTAATGAGCAGTACTGAGCCTCTCTTCTCACATCTTCTTTGCTGTTTCTGAATGTGAGACACCTAGAAGCATGATTGCAGGGTTGTAGGGTATTCACATTTACCATTTGATACAGACTGCCAATTACGGATTTTTTGAAATGTTGTAGAAAGCTTTTACTTACAGTGTAGTCCCTCTGAACCATGGCCTCTAGAATTGGACAAAATGACTATAATAAATATAATAGTGTCAAGAGATGGTGATATATAAGAAAATCAAAGAAATTGCTAATATGTGTTCATATTTTTACTTTTTTCCAGTGAAGCAAATTTAAAAGTTCATCTCAGAGAAATAAGCTTTGTTTCTAATACAAAAAGAGTGTAAGGGAACATGTAACTAATAGCATCATATAATTCTCCAGTCACCACCTCTCTCTATGCTGGAAAAATCCATCGCCCAAACACACACACTGGATACCACATACCATGCACCACACCTTCGGCTGATTTGTCAGTTTCCACCAGAAATTTTCTTCACTGAAAAATTCTTTCTTTCTGTCTCTGCTCCCCATACTCACACACCACCCCCCAGAAAAAATTTCAAACAAAAACCAAACTCTTGTGTTTATACTTGCATCTTTTAGGAAAAGAGATTTAAAAAATGATGATCAGATATTACAACATACAGACCTCATTTTTATTTTGTAAAGTGACCTCAATATGTTTTGCCCTAAAGCATACATGGATGGTAGGTGATTGATGGGCTGTGAAAAACAAAAAGAAACTCATAAGAAGTTAGCATAGAAAAAGCAATATCAGCAGCAGAAATGTCTGTAGAGCAATTGGATGGGTTTCAAAAGCTCTTGTGCTTTCTTGATCCATCATTACTTTTAATTGGATCAATGCTAACAAGGTCCATTTTTTCATATACTGTCTTATCTTCATCTTTGGTTTTGTACTGTAAAAAAACTTAGGTATATAATATAGATTAAGAATACCTTATGTGCTCTTTATATATTACTCTAGAGGCCTGGTGCATGAAATTTGTGCACTGGCTGGGAGGTGGGGGATCCATCAGCCTGGCCTACGCCCTCTCGCAGTCCGGGACCCCTCAGGGGATGTCTGCCTAAGATGGTAGGCGAACATCCCTCTCGTAGTCTGGGATCCCTTGCTCCTTACTGCTCCTTATTGCTCAGCTCCCTGCTCCTTAAAGGCTCCTTATCACTCGCTTGGCTCACTGCTCCTTAGAGGCAGGCTCCTTACTGCTAGCGCTGCTGCAGAAGTAGGAGAGGCTCCCGCCACCGCTGCCGCGCTCCCCAGCCATGAGCCTGGCTTCTGGCTGAGCAGTGCTCCCCCTGTGGGAGTACACTGACCACCAGGGGGAAGCTCCTGCATTGAGCATCTGCCCCTCGTGTTCAGTGCACATCATAGTGACCAGTTGTTCTGGTCGTTCTGCCATAAAGGTCACTTAGGCTTTTATTATATAGATTTTGAAACTTGGTTCATAGAATTTAAATGGTAAATTTCTGATATAAAGAAACATGGTTTATTCAAATTCTGCACTTTTGGAAATGATACATTAAAAATGAGTTTTAGCCCTAGCCAGTTTGCCTTAGTGAATAGAGCATCAGCTTGTGGACTGAAGGGTCCCGGGTTCAATTCCGGTCAAGGGCACATGCTGGGGTTTTGGGCTCGATCCCCAGTAGGGGGCATACAGAAGGCAGCCAGTCAATGATTCTCTCTCATCATTGATGTTTCTATCTCTCTCCCTCTCCCTTCCTCTCTGAAATCAATAAAAATATATTTTTTTAAAAATGAGTTTTAATGATGCCATCCAGTAGTTACTTGAAAAATCACTCTTGATGTAGCTTTCCCTTAATGATGATCCTAGTTATGGATTAAGTCAAATTGGCATTACATTTTTACCAAGAAGCAATTATACCTTACAAATCAATGTTCTCTTTTGTATTTCATTCATCATTCATTTGTGAGACAGATAGTAAACATAGATTTTTTTTCATTCAGATTATTTTAAATAGTGCATACATTATGTAAAAAGTCTGACAAATATTTTACAAACTTCGTTTTTCTCTATGTTAATTCAATTAAGTGCACTTTTGACAGGACTGCAGTAACAAATTTGATGAACAAATTAGTTTCTCCCTGTTCCATGACTACAAACTGTTCAGCCTTTATCACAATTTGTTGGGAAGGAAACCATAAAGAGAGGGTTCCTAAAGCCCTTACACTTATTAATAACAGAAAAAAATCACCTAAAAGATGTTCCACCACTATTAGTGACCTCAACAACTCTATTTAGCAAAACAGTTGTGATAAAGTGCCTATAGACTTCTACTGCGAATATAAAGCAAGTGTTTGATAAACATTTGTTTATAAAGTCATTTGAAGCATACTGTTGATTAGCTTACTTAATAAAATCTAACAGCATTTTCAAAGCAAAAACATTGTTAATTAGGGATTTCAAAAATACTGACAAATAACACTAGAGTTTTTAACATGTTGACTGTGTAGCTTTAGTTCATGGTTTTGTGGAAGCTTATAATAATTTGATGAGAAGTAACTGGAAAATACAGGTGTGTAAGCAACTTTTCCCTCTTCCCTACCACCAAAAGAGACATACCTTCTGTAACGCAGCTATTACATGATTGGCACACTTGATGGAACTCAGGATAGTTTTGATCTCCGCATTGCTCTATAGATAGCCCAGTCTCACAGCCCATATTTGTGTGTGTGTGACCACTCTTCCAGTGTTGGACGATTTACGAGATAGCATGGCATAATGAGAAGTAACAGGACTGGTATCAAAGCCCCATGTAGCCATAGTTTTACTGAGAATTATGACCTTGGTCAAGTCCTTTTATCCCCCTGAGCTTCATTTTTCTAATTAGTAAAATTAATGGGGGAGAGGCGGGAAAGTAGATGAACCCACTGGTCAGTGGCTGACTCATGGAAAGTATCACCATCCTATTCCTCACCCCATGCTCGTTCTCCAGCCCAATGCCTTGTGGATATAAGCATGCGGTATGTCATTCTTAACCTTCTTTGATTTTAATTCTCTCTCTCTCTCTCTCTCTCTCTCTCTCTCTCTCTCTCTCTCTCTCTCTCTCTCTCACACACACACACACACACACACACACACACACACAAGAACATTTTGCTCTTTTCAAAACAGAATTCACAATCTAGTTAGCCAGATGTGGCTGGCAAAGGTCTTGTCTTTGCCCCACAGGGTTTCAACAAAATTCTGACTAAAGGAAACGGAACATAACAATCTAGGTGTTCAGTTGGCACTGCAGTGCTCTTGGGAAATACCTGCTAGCGCTGAATTGTTTCACCCTCCTGAAAGTTCTCCTCAGCCCCCGTCACCCCTGGAGATGACGCTGACATCGAGACTGAATGTTGGTTGCCCTTTCACCTCATGCTTATTGTTGCTTTTATATAATAGAGAAACGTTTCTTCTTTCTCTAGCCTCCATTGAAAGGAGGGAAAGAAAAGAAAGCCCTAGAGGCTGCTAGTTGGAAGGAAATGGGGAGAAGCGCTTTTCTTTGCGAAGGTGTTTATGCCAGACCTGGACACGTTCCGTGACTTACCTTCCCACCCTGGCTGGCCCCTTCGCCCACTGGAAACTTTGCCCCCTGCTTTAGGAGATCCTAACTGCCATTCTAGAACGCATACAGTAGAAAGATGCCAAGCCTACTTAAGGCTTTTTTATTTAAAAGTCATTTAACTTCTCTGGACTTCAGCGTTCTCCTAACTTCATGTAATGCAAATGCTGGACTAAGCAAGCTCTAAGGTGCCTCTTAGCTTAAAATGCTGTGATTTTAATGTTTTACTGCTCACGAGGAAGCCACCACCACATTACTCTGACAAATATGCGCCCTGTTAGAAGCAGGTGCCGTGTCTGTCCTCCAACCTCAGGCAGATTCCAGTGTCTGTATCCGTCGTTTTTCATATGAACAGTATATACCATGGATACCAAAGCTGCACAATGAACACTCCGGTCAGATTCAACAAGCACCTTTAAAATGTATTCATGTTGTGCATTTGTAGCTTCAAACTGATGAAGTCATGACCCTGCAGGTCCTCATCCATTGTGAGCTCTTCTTCAAAGTCTTCAGTGCTAATAATCGCTAAAGTACTAAAGTAGAGTCGAGTGTAGCACCAGAAGAAAGCTGATCTCATTCTCATAAACGCCAACATGATTTTTGAGTGAGAATTAAATAAACGGAGTGATAGGTTCCTGTGTAGAATTCTCATAGTGGCTTCCACACTTAGAGGTTCTGATTTAATTGCTCTGGAAAGAAGGAATTTTAGAACACCTCAAATGATGCTAATGTGAAAACACTAGTCTAATAAAAACTTTGGTTTGTAGCCTATGAACAATGGCCGGATTACCAGACAAAAGGTTGACAAGGCACCACAGTGACGTCAATGTGTCATAGCTTTCTGAGTGTGTCTGGTTTTCATTCAGAATCTAAAATGCTTGATTATATCATATAAGTCCCTATCAGTGGTGGACAATGGAGAAGTCTGGGGGGAATAATATAACACTATGTTGTAAAAAATAAATCTTTGGTGATTATTTTCTGATATGGGCTAAAGAGTTTCCTATTAGAGGACTTTCATCCGGATTTATTCTTTAGCATAATTTTTATGCTAATACATGATATGCATTTTGGTTAGCTAAAGAAAATGGTGTTAAACTTAACTCAAAAAGTAGAATATTAAACTGCATAATAGTTTTGGGTCTTGCAGAAAGTAAATGTTCACCTCCCTTCAAAGAAAAGGAGCTATAACTTTTAGAACCCTTATAAATGAACTACATCTAATAGTTCCTTCTCTGTTCTTCCATATGTTCACAGATCCCTTCTACATATGGTAAAAAGGGGTCACAAAGAAGGAAGTGACTCTAGGATTTATCTAACTCTGCACTTTTATTTTACACACAAGCAAATTAAGGTGCTTAATCACAATCGATTGTCCCTGTTAGTAGATGGCAGAACCAGAAGTGGAATTCATGTCCAGTATTCTAGTCTAGGGTTCCTTCTTCTATGTCATCAGATTCCCACAAGTTCTCCTTTTTCTGTGAAACACCCATTCTGCCATCTTTATTTGTTCTATAACTTCAGCTGAAAGGATACATACTGACAAGTCTTATGACTAATGATTCTTGAATGCTGTGGTATCTTTGAATGTGATATGTATATCCTAGTTTACAATGTAAGCAGTCAGTGCAGGGTTGCTTGGATTTCTCTATAATTAGCTTCCAAAATAATACGCGCAGACCACTATGCCAGTGCATGCCAGAAGTGAATATGTTGATCGCATCTTTGGTTGATGATTATGGTCTTCTACTGCTGTTATACTAATACTTTTCCCATCTCCAACTGGCTTTACTTTTGCAGCTTTGAGCAGTAATTCAGTCCCCTACGCCTCCCTGATTGGCTCTGTGTCCTCCCTCTCTAGCCAAACCACCACTCAGTCCATATATGATAATAACTCTCTCCCACGATTCGCTCGAAAAGGTCTAAACATCTTTGTCTCTGTTATTTTCTCTGTTAAAGCACTGTAATGGATGTTCACATTATTCCATTTCCATTTCCAGACAAGCCTACAGTCTCGTGCCTTTGCATCTCCATTCTTGCCACTGGGGGTGCCTCATCTGGATAAGATCACTTTAATTACCAGACCGCTGTCACCCACCCCTGCCTTCCGCAGAATGTAAATTAGTTCAATGCTATCATCTATAGGGGAAAGTTCCAGAAATGGGCTCCAACATTTTGGTCCAAATGCATAATTATATCAGCAACAAATTCTACTTCTGAACCGACTCATTTTTATTGAGTCTGCTATTAAGATTTTAACTAACTGGAAGCAGTCCTTCGTGGCCAAACATGCTACCACACCAAAATTTAGAACACTGTACTACAATGATGATCTAGAACAGTGATGGCGAACCTTTTGAGCTCGGTGTGTCAGCATTTTGAAAAACCCTAACCTAACTCTGGTGCCGTGTCACATATAGAAATTTTTTGATATTTGCAACCATAGTAAAACAAAGACATATTTTTGATATTTATTTTGTATATGTAAATGCCATTTAACAAAGAAAAATCAACCAAAAAAATGAGTTCGCGTGTCACCTCTGACACGCGTGTCATAGGTTCGCCATCACTGATCTAGAAGAATCAAAGTAGTTCTCTGTTTAACTTGCCGGAACTATTGATAATTTGGCATTTGCGATAAAGGAACTTACTGGGTGACTTTCAATAATGGCATAATGTCTAAAATGCCCATGAAGTAATCACATGTCATGTTGACTTAATGGTCACCGTTCCACAGGCTAACACCCTCCAAGGAGTCCCAGGGACAGCCGACTGTCAACATGACTTCCAGTTTGAGCCCCTCTCTCACTCTCTGTCTGCTTCCGAGGCTTCCCTGGGGGCATGCTAGTTCAGGTGTTTCTAGCCAGTTGGAATGTGTATCGATAAGACATGAGTTAGCAGGTTCTTTCTCATGTTACTCTTAAAAAATGAATCCGAAAGAAATACAATGCAAATCATATGAAAAGGTCAGAAAACATTGGAAAGACACAGGAATCGTCAAAATTAGCAGTGGATTATTTTGAACTGAATCCGTGGAACTGATATTCTTCAGCTGGCAGACTGAACTATGCTGGGCCTGCCACCACCCCCACCACCCCCACCCCGACAGGACTTTCTTTCTTTTTTCACCTTTTCCCCTCCTTGTTCTTTCACTAGATTCATTTCGCATGAGTGGACAAAGATGTTTACACCTGGGGTAGATTGTAGGTTTACTGGGGGTCGAATAATGGAACATAGGTCGTAAAATACCACAACGCCTAGTGTGGGCCATTTGTAAATGCCCAGGAGAAGGTCACAACCCCAGCTTCTACAATCTGCTGCTAGTGGAAACATTTTTGCACCTTAGTTTGGTGTCTGATTTTGTCATCGGTGATTATTATTTATGAGCTGTGATGCATGCTATTCTTTGCGCCCATGTTTGCACGTGAATGTCAGTCACCTACAGATTTGTGAAGTATTAAAGCGATCTTCATCGAGTCACAATGTATAAGTGAATCCTGTAAAAAGTTGCTGCATTTTTATTAATCCCTTTTAAAAAGTATACCAGGCTATACATTTCATTTTTTTTTTTTACAAACTCGTTCTATTTTGTTTTATTTACACCATCATTTCCTTTGCAGGTTCAGATGATTCCGGTTACCCTGGTAACCTTCATTGGTCAAGTTAGTTTTCCTTGATTATGCATAAGTCACTTTATGTTTCCTATCAAGCTACTCCTCTTTCCCTTTTAGGCCTTCTCAGTGTCCGTTTTCTTAGTTCACTTTACACCATTTAATTCCACACAATTTCCATTTCACACAGTGCAGGAGAAGGAGTTTGAAATGACCTAATAGTCATTACTCAAAGCAGAAGTTGACATCAAGCCTGACTGCCAGTTTTCTCCACTAGCTAACCGCATCGGTTCATAGCACAGTAATGCTTTCTTTTACACCAGGAGTGTTAGTATGGGGACTGTGCTGGGTGGCTTTTCATTTGGCTACAAAATTCATTCTTCCAGAGCATGTCCTGCTTTGAGTAACCAAACTATCTGCCTGCTTCCTCACATAAAACATCCTTACTACTCACACATTTTTCAGGCCATTTCTAACTATAGCATTTTCTATATTTTGGAATTATTAGCATCACTTTTATTGGTTTTCAAATGTGTTTCTTCTTTCCTTTCTCTAGGTATGGCTAGTCACCCTCCAATACCTATCTTGGAACTTGCAGATCATATTGAAAGGTTGAAAGCAAATGACAACCTGAAGTTTTCCCAGGAATATGAGGTAAGTCGGTGTGTCGATACTTGACAGTAATCTCTTCTTTGGAACCATATTCTTGAGAATTAACTTTATCAGTGCCTTTTCTTTTCATTGTGACTCATAATCTGACCTAAAAGTTTGTAACAAGTAGCCAACCTGAAAGTGTCTGTACAATCCATACAGTGGTTATACTTTTAAAGGACGTTTAATATGTTACGTGTGTTCAGTGTTACTTGGTGAAGTTGATTTATCTTTTCTGGTTTTACATTCATGGAATGTACTGAATTAATAAGCTTCCCAGTGTACCAAATGGGGGCCAAATACACTGATTCCTGGTGATAATCCTCACTGAGAAAGAGAGACTACAGGGAGTAGGAGCTTTCTCAGGACTCATAATTGTGCATGGCCTGAAAACGCTGTAACGATGGACTCATGATTGTGCATGATTTTATCCTTCCGTCTAGAATAGTACTGTTTTAACATTAAGATAGTCACGTGTTCTCAGAAAATTACCTGTTTTGAAGTAATGGTGAACTGAATGGTCTCTTAAAATTTCAGAATTTGCAAAAGTGCTTTGTGAAAGTAAATGAAAAGTCTGTGTGTGTGTGTGTGTGTGTGTGGATATTGTGGCATTTGTCAAGCAGAAGTTGCAAAACTGGGTATTTCTTGTATTCCCAAAGAACAGGGACCCATATTAAAGCCAATTCATGAGTTATGGATAACCAAACATTATTCTTTTAGGCCCGATTTAACTTAGCATAAGATTGCCATGTACAACTAGAATCTTGCAGTTGTGCCACGCAACAAAAGGTTGTTGAGTGCCTGAGCAGCCCAAATTCTACCAGAGAGTTTCTACTGATGACTTAGCATCTTGAAACACATCTCTGTTACCTCTCCTGGTTTCTGTTGCATTAACCTTAAGTGAGGATGTTGGACAAGATGATCTGTCCTTCCCTACCAACTCTAACAATCTGCCCTCTCACGTGTGGTGAGAAACTCTAACGGGAGCCCCAGCCTCATGTGGCAAGAGGGTTATTAACATAGGAAGAAGCTCCGTGTAAGAGAATGAGGAGTAGTGAGGCCTGTGGCAATCTGGATATTTGCATGAACTTTCTAAAGTCTTCAACTCTTTCACTTTTGATTATTTTAAATTACTGTACTGGCTAATTAAAACATAACTGTAGCTAGCCCCTTGCACTTCCACACTGGAGAGCTGGATAGCCTTTTATTCAATTAGACTCCTCCAACATCTTTGTCAAATATTTGATAGAACACAAAAGGAATTTTGTCCGATTTTTTGTTTGTTCGTTTTGTTTGAGTTTTTTAATGTTTATTTGTTTTGGAGTAGTTTTTGTTTGTTTGTGCTCATTGTTTAAATCATTTTTTTAAATTCTGTTCCAAGTATTCAGGAGAACATTTTCAATTTTATGAAACTCACCTTGGATTATGAAATGTCTTATTTTACCAAGTGGTCCCCTTATTTTTCCCTTGTTCTTCCTCTCGGCCATAATGGCTCTTTTAAACTTAATGCAGTATTCTTTAAAGCAGTTTCTGTAGATTTTGATTAAGGCTGCAAATTGAGTTTAAAGCAAAAAAAAAAATGAAGACATATGAGGAATGCCACGTGGGGCAGCATATAAACTTAGTGAAGCATTAGTTTTCACCAACCAGAAGTCTTTCTCCTTTGCAACCTGCTCTTTATCATTATCAGGATTCTTCTCATTGCTTTGCTATGTGATTTTCTTCATGGTTCCCCTGTAATACTTTATTCGCAATTATGAATATCATAATGAGCCATAAAAATTAAAATTTAATAGCTTACCCCGTTAATAAGCCACTAATTCGCTATCAATATCACTTTAAAACTATTGCCCTAACCGGTTTGGCTCAGTGGCTAGAGCGTCGGCCTGCGGACTGAAAGGTCCCAGGTTCGATTCCGGTCAAGGGCATGTACCTTGGTTGCGGGCACATCCCCAGTGGGAGGTGTGCAGGAGGCAGCTGATCAATCTTTCTCTCCCATTGATGTTTCTAACTCTCTATCCCTCTCCCTTCCTCTCTGCAAAAAATCAATAAAATATATTTTTTTAAAAACAAAAAAAACTATTGACAATATTTGCATCACTCAAGCAATTTCAGTTGTGTGCACTGACTACAATCGCTGGTCTTTACATTGAAATTCTCCAGAAATGCTACATGTAAATATCCTGTAATGATACTCATTTAGCCGTTAGATCAGAAGTGCTCCTTGAAAGTAGTTATGCGAACCGCATGCTGGCAATGCTCCCGTTAAAAACTCCCCCAGTAGCCATTGCCATGATAGCTTACACTGACTCTACCCTTTGTCATGACCATGATCTGTGATTAAAGCTCCCTGGGCATGAATTGAGTCTACTGTGCTTTAACAGCCATGAAGGAGATACTTAAGTGTTGTGTTCATCTGGGATAATAGGATAAAGGCTTCTGCATAATATTTTAGGTCACAGAGCAACACTTTGAAAAAAAGTTACATATTATTACCCAAATAAGTATGAATACATTTCTTTACTGATTTTCAATGAAGAAACTGAAGGAAAGACAAGTCACATTACTTTCAAACATCTCATTATTTTGTCAGAATCACTATAGATTAATGTTTACTCTGACCTCTCAAGATGCATGAAGATAGATTTGTTATCCTAAGACTAAAACAGATTAAAGGTACGAAAGCTGTTAGCACTGATCCCAGGTCAGAATAGGAGGAAGTGGGTTGAAATGGTAGAACAGCATTATTAGATCATGTGAGAGAATTGCTTTCCTGTCAAGAAAACTGGGCTCAGACTTTGGATACAACAACAGCTGGAAGAAGGGACCTGAGACATTAGTATAACTTCATCTTGAAGGTCTTTACGAATACGTTGGGTTTTCATTTTGTGATATGAGACTGCAAAATTCTACTGGAATTTAAGCAGCCAGAATTTGAGGATGGCATATTGAATGCAGGGAATAAAGTCCTCCTTAAAGTTGGTGTCCCTGTCAAAGTCAATGCTTTAGGTGGTGAATTTTCAGACTTATTCAGAATACTATGTGTAAGTCTTGCTAAACAAAGTCTTTGCTAATGCCCATGGACATCTGGAAACCTAATTAAAACTGATTTCTGTTCCCAGTGCTGGAAATGCTCATTCAGTAGGTCAGCTGTGGTAGCCAGGAACATCCATTTTATTTATTTTCCCCCAGTTTTATTGAAACATAATTGACATATAAAATTGTATTCGTTTAGGAAATACAACATAATGATTGGCCGTATGTATATATTGCAAAATGATTAGTACAGTAAGTTTACTATATCAATTTACATCATTACCATTTTTTTTCTTGTGATGAGAACTCTTAAAATCTCTCTCAGCAATTTTCACATATACAATATAGTATTGTTAATGCTTTTCATCATAGTGTCCATTACATCTCAGGACTTATTTATCTTGTAAAAGGAATTTCATATGTTTTAACCACCTTTACCCATGTCCCACACCTCTAACCCCCTGCTTCTGGCAACCACCCTTCTGTTTTCTGTTTCTGTGAGTTCAGTTTTTTGTGTTTTTCTACATTGCACATGTATGTGAGGTCATACAATATTTATCTTCCTTTGTCTGGATTATTATATTTAGCATAATGTCCACATAGTCCATTCATGTGTGTGTAAGTGGCAGAATTTCCTACTTTTTATGACTGAATAATTTCATTGTATATATACCATACTGTTTGATCCATTCATCCAGCAATACACATTAGGTTGTTTCCATGGCTAAGCTATTATAAATAATGCTGTAGTAGGCATGGAGGTACAATATCTTTTCAAGATAGTGATGTTGTTTTCTTTGGTTGTATACCCAGAAGTGGATTACTAAGTCATACAGTAGCTCCATTTTAATTTTTAGAGAAACATCTATACTATTTTTCATAAGGACAGCACCAATTTATATTCCCACCAACAGTGCTCAAGGGTTTCCTGTTCTTCACATCCTTGCCATTTCTTATTTCTTGTCTTTTTGATGGCAGCCTGTCTAACTGGTGTGCTATCTCATTGGGCTTTTGATTTGCCTTTCCCAGATATTAGTGATGTTGAGCCTCTTTCCTTGGGCCTGTTGGCCATTTGTGTGCCTTCTTTGGAAAAATGTCTATTCAGTTCCTTTGCCCATTTTTAAATCAAATTGTTTGGTTATTTGCTATTGAGTTGTATGAGTTCGTTAGATATTTTGGTTAGTAACTCCTTATTAGATATACAGTTTGGAACTAATGTCTCACTGGGAATATCCATTTTGAAAGAGTACTTCAGGTGACTTTGGTGTAGGTAATCTGAGGACTTCAGTTGGAGAACCATCATTGGTTTAGGATAATGTATTACAGAACATGACCCTCCAATCTTGATTTCACCATTTACTGAGATGGCTGATAAGCCAGTATGTGAGATTCATTTGACAGGCATCACAGTTAGCATTGTCATTATTAACATTATATACATAAATCCTATTTATATTAAATTGGTTGTAAATAACTACAGTCCATAATTTTCATTAGGGAGAACAAAGGGGAGTTCATTTTAATTATAAATTACTTATTGTAAATTCATTTTTAATAAGGCCAACAGTACAAGGGTGCTTTAAGAACTGTTATCAGGACCTAGAAGATTGTTGAGATTTCTGGTCATCATCTCTGGAACTCTCACCTTTGTGTTTCTCTGGGCTAGCTTCATTTTTCCTCCTGTTTCTTGCTTCTCTTATTCGCATATATAAAATATGGTTCAGATAATACTTTTATTCACATAGAGGCCCCCCTCCAAAGAAGAGACAACATTTTTTCTTGCCAGTCCAATTCCAAACGCCTGAGAACAAACTCTGAATTCCAACTCACTCATGTGTTGTGGAGACACACATTAGGACACCCCTGCTGACAGCACGTCCATCTAGATCTGGCCCCTTCCCCCTTCCTTGGATTGGAGAGAGGCTCTGAACTGGAAGGACGGACTGACAGTGATCCACATATTACCACAGAAAAGCACTATGCTAAGTGTGGAAGGGATGTAGCAGTTATAAGAAACATGTTCTTCCAGGGTGTGTAGTAGGCCAAAATAGATCAACATAAAAAATAAGATGAAGCAAAACAAGGAGCTAGTCCTAAATACTAATGGAATCCTGCTGGGCATTAGTAAAGGTCAGAGAGTGATGAAGAACTGGGGAAGGTATTGAAGAAAAAGTGGTACTATTCGTGGAACTAGGAAGAAAAGGAGTGAGGAGCATTTTGTCAAGGGAAGGGTCAAAGGTAAGTAGGAAAAGAAATCTGTGTTACTTTCCTCTTCAAAGTATGAACTACAGACCAAAAGCATTGGTATCTCCTGAGAGCTTGCTGGGAATGCAGAATTCAGGGCACTGTCCTATACCTACCGAATGTGTGTCTGCATTGTAACAAGACACCCTGCTACGTAGGCTTGTGATGACGGAGCAAATTGTTTATGGTGGGAAGTTGGGTGAAATGAATTTGGACAATAAAGGCCAAGAATTGTAATGAGCTTTCAGTGCCAGACTCACCAGTGTGGTCGAGGGGGAGGGACAGTGTTAGATAGGACATGGGATTTATACCCAGACAGATTGTATTTTGAATTGAACACAGTGTATGGTGTAGGCTCACATGGTTTTATATTCCTATGAATGTTTCTCATGCGTAATGTGTGTTGCTGTGAGAATTAGGGAATATGGAATATGTGTGCATATGTGTTTAAATTCCAGGAAACACATGTGTGTGTGTGTATGATTTATACATCTATATGTATGTATATACATATGTTAAGGGGCTCAATAAATTGTAGCTAAAAGTTTAAACTATTTTTATATAGTGTGCCAAAAAAAGATTTTTGTAGAGAGATAATTATACTAAGTTATTAATAAAGTATCATGTAGTCTTAATAAATTAATAAAGTATTTATTAAGTTCCTACAATAGCTATCCTCAAGTAATTTACCCTTTCATTGAACAAAGCATTTCAATGAAAAATTGCAATAAAATCAATCCTATGATAAAAGGTTTTTCAGAGTATGATGAGAATACGGAGCATACTTACAAAGTGGTTTCTTAGGAAGGTAATTTGTCATTGATGTATATAATGGAAGGAGAGAAAGAGAACCTGGGGAGAGGAAGAAGAATTAGGGGATTATAAAGCAGTTCTTAGTTTAGGAACACACATGCTCAAATTGCTTACAAGTGTGCAAATAGCACTGTTACAAGTAGAGATGCACTGACTTCTGCACATTGGCACACCTGTCCTTTGTAATGCGAGTGAAAGAGACAGAAGCAACCTTCTCCCTCAGTTATGTGGGTAAGTTCTTATTTTCTAGACATAGGGTTAATACACTGTTGACTGTATGGACTCACTCCACCCCATTGGTCAAGACCCTGACACAATGGTTGCCTGGTGGTCACTATCAAGAAAATTTACAGTTAGAGAACATGTGAAACTAGCTCCCAGTTTGTTTTTCAAGGTACAGTTTCCCATGGAAATAGTCCCTTAGATCACATCATCTATTTCAGGTACGTTATTAGATTTTATACATTTTGTGGTGTAGGTGGAGAAAATAACTCCCCTTTCAAACAGTTCCAAGAGCGAATTTTCTTCCAGATTCCTAATGGCTGACTTACAGATTACCCTTCAAACACAGTCCATCCTGCCATGACATTGCACAGTCACGAATACTTGTCAAACATCTGGCTTCAAATTTGTTATGAACTCTTTTAGTAGTAATATCTCAAACAGGCATAGTATAACTACTCTAAAGAGCAGTCTTTTCTGTGGTGATCGGAGAGGGGCAGGAAACTGGCTCCCAGAAAGCTGGGCGTATTCTGTTCCCATCACAAAGCCCAGTCCCAGCATCTTTGCTGCCATCCTGGGGTTGTGTGATATTCGATCTCAGCGCTCACATGCCCTCCACCAGTTAGCATCCAAGTGTGCTGAGAGGTTCTTACTGTACTCACGGCAATGCTTTCACGCCTCGTGCCTGTCAGGTGGTAGAGAGCTTCTTATCTGGAACTTTTCAGATATCAGAGTCCTGTCCTTCTCTTTTAATAACACCATGTATGTGGCACCTTTGTCTATTAAGCTAGGGTATTCACAACACTCTGGTGAGAGAGGTAAAGATAGATTATTCGTGGACAATGAAATATATTGAGACAGTACCAAGACATATAGAGACACTTACAATTATTGCTTAGATCATATTTTTAAATGTTTAGAGTTGGAATAGACCTCAGAGCTGAATCATCTCATCTTAGAGGTCAGGAACAAGAGGCTAAGAAAAGAGTGACTTGCCCAGGGTGACTTACCTAGTATGTGGTTGAACCAGGTCACAAATTGATTCCCTCTTGTCATTAGAAGAACAGTGTGCCTTAATTGACCTGCTCTAGAGACCTATATCTTTTACTGTTTATAGAGTCTAGAAACCTGACTCTCCAACTAGAATAATATTTATATCAAAAGTTTCTGTGAAAATGTCATTCTTATCAATGTGCATGGCCTGACTATCCCTTGGAACACCCAGTGGTTTTCCTATGACATGCTAAGAATGCATTTATTTTCTCCATAGACATTTCTTCATTCCCAATGGTAAACGTTGTATTTTCCCATAGAAGGCAAACAGTTGTCTGTCATCAAAGCAATGACCACAAAGAAAACATTTCTATTTTCCCTAGGAAAAGACTCTTGGTGTATTTGACCATGTGAGCCAAAGTACATTCGTACGCAGGTAGCTTTTCATTGCTACATGTTTTGTAAACCTGCAAGCTTTCATAATGTAAAACCACTTGTCCTATCTGCTTTCAATTCATTTAAAATTTATGTGTTAACTCATGAGGGTGACTATTCATTCACACATACACACCCCTACACACCCCTACCCTAACTTGTTTTATGTGTTTGCCACATTTGAATTACTAGATTATTTTTGGAAGTGGCTCCTCCATCTTCCTAAAGTAAGCAAGTGGAGGATGACAGAGATCTATTTTCATCTCTTATGCAAAGTTGAAGAATACAATAGATGAGGGGAAAGCCTCCATTTTTTAATATCTTTGACACATGAGCCACAAAAGATAGAAAATTTTTTTAACTTTGAACAAATTATGGTGATTTATATAATGGAATGAGAAAAATGAGTGAACTCATGAAAAGTAGTAACAACCTTTGTATATCTGAGCTGTATAAACCAAATTGACTCCCTTAGGGGGGTACTGAACGGCTAAATTTACTATTCCAAAGTGGAGTCTCCTGATACCTAGGATTGGGGGTGCATAGGGAAGTCATGACCCACTTCCTGAGGAACATAGCTTCAGACTGGGTCCAAGCCCACCTGCCACTCAGGGACATCTGCTCATTTAGCTAACAATGGCTCAGTGGCTAGGTACATGGACCTGGACTTACACTGCCTAAATTTGGCCACTGGCTCAAGCTGTGTGACCTTAAGCAAATCACTGAAGCTCTCTGTATTGTCATTTCTTCGCCTCTACAAAGGAAGCAATCATAGTGCTTGCCTCAGAGGTAATTTAAAGTAAATACATATAAAATTCTTAGCAGAGTCCATTATACAAATGCTCAGTTGTCTTAGTAGCTATTATTTATTTCATCAAATAGATGCCATCAATTTTATAGAGATGTTAAACTGCGAAAAATATGTATGTCTTTGAATCAGTGAAACCCTGGTATCTTCTCATTCCTGTCATTGGTCAAACCCCTAGGGCTTTGCTGAAATTACTAAAAAAGTTAGTAATAACAAAAAATATAAGAAAAAAAACTTTGCTAGTTTAAAACAATGCAATTAGCACTTACTCTGTTGCCCTTTGTCTTACTCTAATTATTTTCTGTGTTCAGATATAGCATCCCCCTGATCAGGTGTTATGCCGTCTCTGTTTGCCAGTGGCCCCCTGGCAGCAAGCTCAGCACTGATGACTAAGCCAAGTGTGTGTCTGGATCGATTTCTAACTAAATTTACAGTTCACAGAAGCTCTTTGTTGTAATCAAAATTCCTAGTACCAACACCAGAAGCAAACAGAACAAAGAGTGTCTTTTTGTAAAAAGAGCAGCTTTCCTTGGTCCACATGCCACCTGACTTATCAGCAGTGAAGCCTTATTTTCAGGCCCTTTTCTCTGAGAAAATAGACTGTTATTATCTTTCAACAGTAAAGAAGTCAATACGTTTTAATGCAGATGCCTCCGATTTAACTCAAAGGCACCTACTGACTAATCTCCCAGTGTAGTTTTTATAGGAGAGATGGGCCTGCCACTTGGCAATTTGAGAAGCTGCTTTCTTCGTAGCTAAAGACCAGCCTCATCAAGTAAGATATAAAGGTGCAGAGAGCCCCTTCCCAGCTGCCTGGCATTCTGCATCTTGTCAACAAATCTAGTCGGACACAAAAACACAGCGGCTCACCCTAGCATTGCATCCAAGAACAGGGGGTGGGTATCTGTGTTTATAGTCTTTTATTCTTTCTGAACTTGTGTAGTGATTAGAGATCAAACTGCAACCAAATTCTTAATTTCCAAAGCTGATTTTTATTTGGACTTTTTCATGTTTGTTCTTGTATCTACTTTTCAACCTAAAAAATCCTCCTTACTGGCGTTAAATCCTATATATTTCATATGTGATGTGAGCCTTTTATTTTTTTGTATTCTTCTTGGAGTCATCTGGCCCTGGAGGAATCTCGTATAACTTTGGTTTTCTGTTTCTCAGTCCTTGTTCTCATACAAGTTCATTATAACTAATTGGCCCTTGACCATCACTGGACATTGTCCAGATTGTCTTTCCACGTGTTCCCACGTGGAGCGCGAGGCTCTCGGGAAACAATTAATCTTGAAGTGTCTCTAGTTCCAAAGTAAGCTTTCAACTTCAAAGAGATGATAGTCAGAATTTA
This sequence comes from Myotis lucifugus, assembly GCF_000147115.1. Classification (NCBI taxonomy): domain Eukaryota; kingdom Metazoa; phylum Chordata; class Mammalia; order Chiroptera; family Vespertilionidae; genus Myotis; species Myotis lucifugus. Next base: position 729,187 of record NW_005871504.1, read on the forward strand.
GAAAGTGACCACTTTTTGAGTTTTATTTTTATTTTAAAATGAAATCAGGATTTTTGGGGGGCCAGAGTGATAAGTGTACATTGAAAGGGATGCAATAGCAGACGCCCAAGAGAGATCTGAAGTCGAGGAAAACAAGCCTTATATTTTGACTGCGCCAATTAGTAGCTGTGCTGCTTGACCCTGAACCAGTTACTTGCCCTTGAGTAGCTTTGGTTCTCTTATTAAAGTTGAAAATATTAGCACCTACTCATGAGGTTGTTATGAAGATGAATATAGATTCGGCACCTGGCCTCTTGCCTTTCTGTACAAAGCAAGCACACAGTAAATGCAAGTGGCCCTCAATGCTCTGAACTTGAATACTCATGACCTACCGGTTAGTCACTTAATAACACTGAACTTTTCTCAGAAGTCGTTTTATCTTCTAAAATATATCCTCCTTCTTCCAAAAAGGAACTCTATGAAACCAATTAAGAGAAGGTCAAGGGGTGATGAAGATGGAGGGTGGTTATGATGCCTGCAAACTTCTTTCCATATTTTATATGTAATGGAATTGCTGGTAATTAAATCCATATTAATGTCCAGAAAATAATCCTTGTTCCTGGTGAGTAGAACCTGCCCTCCAATATGGATTTTAATGCCCCTGGACAAATAGTTTACCTCCCCTGATCTCTTTCCTTATTTATAAGAGGAACCAGTCAAATGCCTTCTTCATCTGCTTGACATTTACTGGAGAAGAGAAACTGATCAAAGAATAACCTCTGCTCTAGATGGGTCCATAGCGTCTATAGGAAAAATAGAAAAAGAGCCAATAATTATCAGAACATGATTGGTGTGGGGAGGGATCATTTAAGAAGGAGCCGTACTGCGGAGAGGCCTCTCAGAGAACATCTGAGTTGAAGAGCCACTGAAATTTGCTAGAAATGCAAGACTGCAGGGCAAGGGAGATGCACGTAGGAAGACGTGGAGATAAGGAAATGGCTCATACGGGGGACCCAGTCTGGTCTGTACCTGTCACTGCAAAGCCAGGGTCATTTTACTGAGAGGTGAAGTGGGTAAGGTGACTACACCCTTAACGGTTGTGACAACATGCTAAGGAATGTGCACTAGATGGTCTCAAAAATACTCTCAAGGCCTGCAGATGATTTCTGGCTTCTTCTAAAGCTGCAGGAACCCCAGGGACCAAGTGAATGCATCTATGTTTATGTGACTTGTGACGGTAGTTTATGGGCAGAATCGTAACAATGCTGCCACAAGGGATTGGGGCAGGGAGAGCCTGCTGCTGCCCTACATACCTGGGATGCCTTTACTTATGTATGCACTTCTTTTCAAATTTATTAAATGGTATTGGCAATATTACTTGCCATGATTTTGTTTTGTTTTGTTTTGTTTTGTTTTACTGTGGTCATTCTGTTTGAAAAGTAATTGTTGGACACACCCCACCACGTCCCAGAGTACAGAGAAGGTGGAAGAGAAGGATGTGAGCATGTGAGCGTTTAGATGTTACATGACTTGTGGATGTAACAATGCCGTGGGAAACATCTAGTCATCAGAGATGCAGCAATTGGAGTAATTGGCTTTAACTAAGAAGTTGATGCATGCAGCATAATCAGAACTGCATTATTGCTCACTTGCTGAGTAAGATTCCTTAATGCTGGGCATTTATCAGTCATCCAAACTCCATCTCATGGAGATCCTTGAATTCATCATTCTTCCTTTCCTCACCTCCCACTCCTCCCATTCTCTATTCCCTCTCCCCTCTCTCCCTTCTCCCTATTCTTTCCTCCCCCTCCCCACTCCTTCCTGCCAGTTTTCAGAATGTTTCTTCATACCTTCTTCTTTAGTACTAAACTGCATAACCTTTTATTATCATGCTAATAATAATACCTAGCTTTTCTATAGGACTTCACAGTCTAGAGAAACCTTTGAAGGTCTGATAATGATAGCAAACATTTACATAGTTCTTATCTTGTGCCAGGTACTCTTCACAGCACATTAAGTTTATTTCCTCAACCAGTCCTTCCAAGTAAGTACTGTTAGTATCCCCATGTTACAGAAGAGGCTACTGAACTGACCCACAGGAAAGTTAAGTAAGTTGTCCAACTAGTCATACAGCTAGAAAGGGGCAGAGCTAGGATATGACTCCCATGGCTTGGTGTCAGGGTCATGATCTGACCTCAATAGTGACTGCATTGGTCTTCTGACTTTGACCAACTCATTGGGAACATAAAATGGAGAGAGGAAGCAGAAGCAAATGTTTGAAGGATTGGGAGGTATAAAGACCCAGTCTTAACTCTCAGAAAATAGCTAGTATTGACCTGTTCAGGTCTTGACACTTTAAACTATAGACTAGAGTCTACCTACTTGTGTAGTCCTGACAATTAAAAAAAGTGGAAGACACATACTGGCAAAATGCCCATCTCTCCACATATCACCAGTGGAATTCCAACTTCATTTAGATAAGACTCATGATGAAAGAACAACTCATTCACTACAATAAATGAAGCTTCGGGAATCTATTAAAATGATATAAAGTGACATTTACCCTTAAGATTTTTAAAGCCTTTTTTTATAAATGCAAAATCCTCTTTTAAGTTTCTGCAAGTTAGTGTCTTATAAAAGGGGCTAAATGTCTTAAAAAGATGGAGCCATTACTTCATAAGCAGAACTTTGCCATATTTCAAGATGGTAGGGGTGTGCAAACTCATTGCCTATTTATATTCATTTCCATTCGCTTCGGGGTTTATTGCTATTGTTTTTGCTTTAGCTCCAGCTTTTATTTCTGTTAAAGTGAACAGTATGTCAAGTGGCACATAACTTCCTAAGCTGGATTGAGGAGACAGAAGGTTGGCATCATACTGGTGATTTCACTGGGTGACCTTCATAAATCCTCTCTCTGATTCTGTTTGTCTCATTATTATAAAGCATGATTAAAAGCAGATGTTGCAAAGGTGAGATGCTTTCTGATGCCAGGTACCCCCTTTGTTTTCTCATTGTGGTGATGTCCCTACCCCCACCCTTGGAAGGACTGATTGAGGAACCCTCCTAGGTTTGATCTCTCCTGTTGGTGTTGTATAACTCAGGAGTGCAGACAAGGCTGAAGTGATTGAGAAACCATAATTAGCATAGTTAATGAACAGTGAAATGCTGCCTCCCTCTGTATTAAGAGGAGTTAGGGTGCTGCCTCAGCAAATGTAGGAGAACTTGGATCCTTTTCTCCCCACAGTAATGAACCGACCTCCTCCTCATCAGTGGAGACACGAGGAGAATAAACATTTTCAGTCTAAGCTTTGGAGTTGGTGGGTGTTGCCATGCAACTGGGCATTGATTTCCTTTTTTGTGCCTTTTCTATTCCTTCCATATTGATCCTTTCTGTCACAGCTCAAGGATTCTTCCATTATCTTCAAAATAATTTAAAAATTTCCTAACGTTTCAGAGGTTTGACAAGTTACTATAAAGTGTCTACTGTGGAGTTATATTTGAGGCTTCCTAAAGAAGTGATGGCGAACCTATGACACGTGTGTCAGAGGTGACACGCGAACTCATTTTATTGGTTGATTTTTCTTTGTTAAATGGCATTTAAATATATAAAATAAATATAAAAAATATAAGTCTTTGTTTTACTATGGTGGCAAATATCAAAAAATTTCTATATGTGACACGGCACCAGAGTTAAGTTAGGGTTTTTCAAAATGCTGACACGCCCAGCTCAAAAGGTTCTCCATCACTGTCCTAAAGTCTTCCAATCTAGTGCATCCATGTTGTTTTAATGCAGAGAAGACATTTTCAAGGAGCTTTAGGGATGTGGACTCAGCCAGCTTCACATCTAACATTATGCAACAGCCGATGTTTTCTAGGTAGGCCCCCTAGGAAAATGGAAACTAATGAATAAGGAGAAAGGTTTTCTGAAGTAAAATTGTAGTCATGTTAGAGGAGAAAAACGTAGGTGTCCTTTCTCTGTTGCTAGTGAGGGTTCCTGTGGCACCCCTGGAATAAGGATTTCTGGAGGCCCTCATGGGAGAATGAGGTGGGTAGAAAACTTTATTTTCATGAAATGACAATCCTGGGTTTCTAAAGTCCCATTTCCTTAGTCCAGTCATAGAAAGAGTATAGCTGGGGTTTCAGTAGAGGCAAAGCCAGTGCCCAGAGTTTCTTTCTGTGCTGGAACTGGGTCCAGTCCAGCATCAGGATGGCAGCAGTCCAGTTGTCCATCATATGTGGGGGTCCACATGGCTGTGGGCCACGTGGGTGAATACCAGAGAGCGCTCCTTGAGCAATCAGAGTCCCAAGAGCATAAGGGGAACCAAGAGAGTGAATTTCTTTGTTGAGGGGATTCAGTATCCCACATTTTGCACTCTCGCAGTGGGCACACTCATTCTGAGCAATGACCTGTTCCCAGTTGTGACTAATAGGCAGATACCTTCCAGACATTACCCCAACTTCACTGGGCATGTGCTTGTTCTACATGTCCAGTCCCTTCCCCCAGCGATCTGTGGGGAATAGATTGGTGGCTCCCTGGAGAGTGGAAAGCTTTAGCTTCCTGGTGAGGCTGTTCAAATGACATGCCTGTAATATATAGTCTTCCCTTTGTTCCTTTTGTGTTATTCATAACTAGTTAATTACAACAGTATCAGTAACACATTTTAAAGACAGGGTAACTGGAAAGACAGAACTTTTGCTTTCTATATGAGAACCCTCATAAACAGTACTAGGAATTTAGATAGTTATCAAGGATTGTGATAAGAGGTGATTTTTGATTATTGAAAGAACAAAATGGTTTAAGGCAAAAAATAAATTTGCATGGTATATTTTATATATTTTTCTTTATCACTTATTATTGAGATATAAAATATTTATTATAAAATTCACCATTTTAAAGTGTACAATTTAGTGGGTATACTTTATATTTGACTATTAAATGGGTATATTATAAAAAGTCAAGGAAACCACTAAACTTCCCCCCACACACACAAGTTTTAGTTAAGATTTATCTTTCCTTTGTGGGCATTATTTTTAAACACCTTGTGGAGGGAGCTGTTGGCACTGTGGAGTCCTTTAAAAATGCTCAGTGTCAGAGTCTGAAGGAAGCGTGAGCACAGAAGGCCAACATTAGGGTGAGACAGGAGCTTGTCCCCGTGGATATGGCAGATGTGATCTACCCTGTGCTGTGGCTGAATCCATGGTAGTGCATGGGGCTGCAGTCTTTAGAGTTTTACTTGTCTATCTTCCCCTAGAATGAAAGCTTCCTTAGGGTAGGGAATGTATCTTATTGGAGTATCCCTGTGACTAGCATGGTAGATATTTCTGCAGTGAATACAGGAATCGGTTTTTTAAAAAATGAAACAGGAAACGTGTTTGCTCTTTGTATCTATCTACCACTTCCCAAGCATAGTCATGTGTTATCAAGATGGGTACCACTTATAGGTCATGAATAAAGATGGCACGTTAGGTTATACTATTACTGTCCTGCAGCAAATGTCCTGTGCGGACAGAGGAGCAGCAACTACATGGGCAGTGGACCTCTGTCTGGGTGGAGGATCCACTGTTGGCTTTCCTTAGTGGACCTCCCTTGGGCAATGCATTGTCAGTATAGTGTGGGAAGATCCACCTCCCTGGCAGCGATTGGTGTACAGACAGGGAGGACATTCAGTCCCCTGCCTAACATACAGCAGCATAAGGATGCTGGTTGCAGAACTCACTTTTTCTCCTCTGCCAGTGTCTGTAAAGAAAAGTGACCTGGAGTATTCCCGTCTCAAGGCCAACTCTGGGGGGAGATGGCATCTTTCCTCAAAGCTAGAAATCTGCCAGCAAATTTCACAAAGAGTGGTAGTTTCCGTATTTGTCTCTCTATAGTTTTATCATAAAAATATTTGCATGAAAAGAACATCTTTGTTTCCTTAAGACTTCATCTGCTCTTGCTACTCATTTGCTCTTGAAAAGGGATATAATCTTTTTGTTTTTGATCTGTAATCATTCCCACAGCAACCAATTGTGATGGCACAGACCAAGGATTATAATTTTCGTTAGGGAATAAACAAATGAAGTCCATGAAACAAAGCTGCTCATTTCTTCCAAATCTCCTTGAGAACAATGGGAGACCAACTCTAAAAATATTGGCTGCCTCTAAAAAAATGTCCAAAAACAGGAATGCCTGTTTCTTTAAAGGTCTTTGTTCCTTTTCCAGCTTTGTATTCAGTTTGTGTCCTGCAACAGACATTTACTGGGTTCTGACTATGTGCCAGGTACCCTTCTAGACTCGGGGGGTACAAAAATGAATAATACATAATCCTTGCTTGAATTCTGAGACTAAGGATTCCTTCAGCGTTTAGCCAAACTTTAGACCAAAGCTGCAATAGCTGGATGTTTGTAGGGATTCCAATACCATGCAGCGATGCGTTTTCCTCCAATGTAATACGACTAGTATTTTTTCTATGTTATATCCACCATGTGAAAGGTGACGTGTTGTTGGATTATTTTTCTAACATTCAATAATCCAGGGCTTTAGAAATCCAGTTAGAGTGCTAGCAGCTATCTAAAAGTCTGTTCTTCAGACTCTATATTTGCTAATTTCTTGGACAGAAAAATAAATGCTTCAAACTCTTAGCTTTTTGGCCCCATGTGGAGAAAACTCATATTTCCCTTCTCAGATTCTGTTATTTTAATGTATGTCAAATAAGGTTAAGGAACCACATTTGTTCTTTATTATGTTTCCATGGCAGAACATCTTAATGTTTCTCTAAACTTTGGGAGAAGTTATCAAGCATAATATTTTATGTTGTAATATCAACCAAGATTTCCCTAACTGGATGAAATATGTGCCAACAGAAAGAAATAGAAGTTGATCAAGTATAATATGTATCTCTTTCTCTTCTTCCCTTATAATTCATTGTCTGAGGTAACCTATTTGTATTTTTATGTCTCTATTGGTAAAAAAGACCCCATTGGTTAGAAAATGTTTTTTATGTTTATTACTTTACTCCTATTACTATTTATAAGATTGTTTAGCCTCTTTGTGTTTTGTTTGCCATCTTGTTAAATTATCAAAGTGTACCTTCAAAGTGGACTAAATAAGACCTATGTTGTGTAATAAAGAGCAGAGCCTATAATCTAATGTTTTTCTTTAATAATCAAGAAATATTTTAAATGAACTTAAATATAGTTCTTTTTCTTTTCCAGCATAAAATTATGCTTGCTTTTACTGAATGGCTTGATTGATAATACTTTCAATTTTTTTTTAAAAGGAGTCAATTTTACAGTAACATTTCTTATAAATAGATATATACAGATCCCCTAGGAAGGCTATATCTATTCATATTTGTTTCCAAAATTGGATCTGAGAAAGGTTACTTTTTCCTGTTCATGTTGTACAACTTTAATGAACTTTAGCTTCAGCAACGGGCTTTTTCAGTAGTCTTGATAATCGGTAGAGAGTGCTATAAAGTCCGTGAATTTATAGCTGTCGGCATTGATGGGGAAGGTAGTCTATTACCTTCAGGTTCAAAATCTTTGGATGTCTCTTTAAACTCAGAATTCTAAGTCAGGAGGTGACAATTGCAAAATAATAATAATAATAATAACTCAATTTCAAAAGACTTGCACAGAAATTCAGACAAAAATCTGATATTGTTAAACATGACGTTAACATTTTTACTTGCACCTGTACTGAGCAAGCCCACAGACTACAAAGTTATATTGTAGACAATATTTTGTTCAGGAACTTACAATAGAATTGGGGAATTGAGAATTACCAAATGTAGGTATCTGGGGGATCACTTTGTAAAGTATATGATTATCTAACCACTATGCCGTACACCTGAAACTAAGATAAAATAATATTGAATATAAAGTGTAATTTTTTAAATATTAAATAATAGAGGTGTTTCGTACAAACAAGAGAAAGAATTATCAAATGAAAGGGTACATTAAAATAACGAATTTAAAAGAAAAATGCTATGAGTCTAAACATAACTAATTGCCCAATGGATGTGCCATGTAATGCATGGCGGTAAGCGCATGTGGAAGTGTGTGGGAGAGCTCTCCAGGCAAGGGTGGAGTGGGACAGCGGGAGTTGAGCTGAACCTTGAAAACAAGGTAGGATTTAGACAAACAAAAAGGATATAAGAAAGTGCTCTCCAGACAAGAGGTATTCCAATGGGAAAAGTCAGAATTGAGGACCTCTGACATGGATAGAGAAAAACAGCCAATGGCTAGAATTTAGGATTATCCACAAGGGCTGATTATAACCAATTCAACAAATATATTGAATTGAGAAACACAGGCACACTGAGAAACACAGCATGGCAATTCTGACTTTCAAGAACTTTAAGTCAGTACAGGAAATAAGACAGAATAAAATAATATGAGACAAATGTGGGATCAGTGCTGTAGGGATCCATAACTATTTACCCAGGGAATTCCATATTTTATTTCAAAGACAACACCAGTGAATATTTCAAGTTTTCATGTTTACACACCTATGTGTTCGTATCCCAGTTACTGTTTTTACAGTTGGCTTCATACCCATTACAATTGTGAGCTTCCTGTTGTATTTTGTATAATTTCTACTGAATCCTCTTAGTAGAAATACGCCTCTTTCAGTGGCAACCTACATTTTGAGCATGTAGCTGTCTCTCTCACAATAGTTAACAAAGTACTTGTGATGAGTATAGTAATATCCGATGACAACTGCTATAATTTTTTGTGTATTCAGTTCAGTAGACTATGGTTATGTGGTGAAGCAGTCCAGTTCTTTGTTAATGACAGGTTTATGGAAGACAGGCTTTCAGGATTGTACTAGAAATACTATTAAAGTGCCATCCATTAAACCATTAGAATAGTCATTAAAACTGTTTATGCAGACTTGTTATTCATGAGTTATTGGTCTCTAACCATTCCCAGTCCTTTTTGCCAATATTGCTCTAGCCTTTGTTCCACTGTGGCTATTCAGTTCCAAGGAATTAATATCTGTCAGCTTCCTCTCTTTGCACAATTTGTGGTGTGGAAGTGAGAGGAGGAGGGGAGGAAAGGAAATAAAGAAGGAGGGAGAGAAAAGAAGGGGGTGTGGTTGGGAGGTGGAAATGGGAAAGATTGAAATCCTATGTCTTTGTTTCTAATTATATAGGGTAAAGATTATACTGAAGATGCCATTCTTTTTAATCTCATAAGAATTATATTTAAATCTAACAATATAGAAAGCTATAGCGAGTCTTTTATCTTCAAAATTTTGGAAGTGAAAAGTACTGTGATATGAATTTCTCATTAAACCAAGCTGACAGACATCTGGTATTTAACCTGTTGTCCTTGATGTCCACAGTTTTGCAATAAAGAATTGAACTTTGTGATAGTGAATTTAGAGTTATGACTTACATATATGAACTAGAGTGTAGTAGTTAAGAGCTGACTCCCAAAGCCAGAAAAGTCTGCATTCATATTTCAGTTTCACTACTTTGTGGACTATGGGGGTGATTTACAGAAAGTGTCTTAAGTTTTGGAAAGTAGCAAAATGTTCACAAATTGAAGAATTAAAGAATACAGATAACAAACCTTGAAGTATCTGAAATAATTATTGTTAAAAGATAAACAGGCTTAGTTAAAATTTTGCGAGTTTATTTGAGCAAAAATTAATTAGAATGAGGCAGTGCCAAACCTAAAAAGGTGAGAAGCTCTCCCATAACAGGAGCCAGGGGAAAGATTTTATAGAGAAAACTCGGAAGCAAAGAAATTATTTGATTGGCTCTAACTTAAAGCCTAGTTGGCTGTTTATGACTGGTTGTCCTTAGGGTTTGGATTTTGGAATCTGGAGTATTTACATTTACAGTCTTAGGTTTTGGTTTCTTATGAGCCACCATAGCACTAGGGACACCTCAGTCTAATGGCTCCCTTGCTTAATTAACATTATCAATACTCTCATCCAGAGATGAGTGCTGGCAGCATTGATATATATATATATATATATATATATATATATATATATATATCCATACCTATCCATATATATATATATATATATATATATATATATATATAATGAGATATATATTATATATATATATAATGTTTATGTTTGTATATACTCACATTTATAATACATGTATATACATGTATTATGATTATATATACACATGCAGTATGTGGGTATATATGTATATATGTTAACTGCTTTATAACTTTTTTACTTACAAGAAAATATGAGCCCAGCCAGTGTAGCTCAGTGGTTGAATGTCGACCTATGAACTAGGAGGTCACAGTACAATTCCAGTAAGGGCACATGAGGAATCCGATCAATGATTCTCTCTCATCATTGATGTTTTTGTTTTTTTTAAAATATATTTTTTATTGATTTTTTACAGAGAGGAAGGGAGAGAGATAGAGAGTTAGAAACATCGATGAGAGAGAAACATCGACCAGCTGCCTCCTGCACATCTCCCACTGGGGATGTGCCCGCAACCCAGGTACGTGCCCTTGGCCAGAATCGAACCCGGGACCTCTCAGCCCGCAGGCCGACGCTCTATCCACTGAGCCAAACCGGTTTCGGCATCATTGATGTTTTTATCTCTCCCTCCCTCTCCCTTACTCTCTGAAACCAATAAAAATATACATTTTTTTAAAAAGTAAATATGGTCCTAGCTGGTTTGGCTAAGTGGTTAGAATGTCAGCCCTCGGAGGGTTGCAGACTTGATCTCTGGCCCAGATCATGCAAGAGGCAACCAATGGGTATGTCTCCCTCACATTGATGTTTCTCTCTCTCTGTCTTTCTCCTCCCTTCCACTCTCTCTAAAAATCAATAGGGAAAGAAAAAATCCTTGGGTGAGGATTAACAAAAAAAAAATGAATGTAGACATCTTTATGTCTGTAGATACGTAGCAGTTTCCATAGCTTCATATGTTTTTCCTACTATAAGTCCTTTAACCAGTCCCCTCTTATGCGAAAGGCTATTTCCTAATTTTTTCACTGTTGTAAATGATCTAAAGTGACTCTCCTCTACACTTGTCCAGGAGAAAGACTTGTCCAGGTTTTTATTTTCAGAGAATTTAGACAGAGTTTAGTGCCTGAGCACGTGTCCGAAGTCTAACTCTAGGGAGGTGAATCAGTGACCGGTTTAGTTTGAGAAAGGTGCCCAGTGGGTTGAATGTGAGTCAGATGGGGAAGGCAAAGTGACCCCAAGCCAGGCCTCCACCCCGTGAAAGAACCTGGATATGTTTTGAAGACATGTATGATGAAGAACATATTTTATTTGAAGACATGTATGATGGTTGAATTTTGTAATACCCAAGCAGTAGAATAAGTCTACGGTTCCATTTCCAGAGCAACTAAAAAATAAATTGTAGCCTAATCATACCTAATTTTTAATAATAGTTTTTAAATGTTATAAAATATTAGACAAATTTTTTTAAAAAATTATTTTTGTAGCATGAGTAAAAAATAAAATTATTTTTATAGAAATAATTCATATATAAAATCAGTTCTTTAAAGTTATTCTTTTCCTTCACAATTGAACACACATAATCCATATGTAGCCCTACAGTTCTCCCATCCTCTACCACAGTGGTTCTCAACCTGTGGGTCGCGACCCCTTTGGCGGTCGAACGACCCTTTCACAGGGGTCGCCTAAGACCATCCTGCATATCAGATATTTACATTACGATTCATAACAGTAGCAACATTACAGTTATGAAGTAGCAACGAAAATAATTTTATGGTTGGGTCACAACATGAGGAACTGTATTTAAAGGGCCCGAAGGTTGAGAACCACTGTTCTACCATGAAGAAGGAAAACAATTATAATCTGAACAGGCTGCATTGGTGGTTGAGCAGTGTGCAGGGGAAATGTGTGTTACCATCACAGGTTCTGTCCTCTTCCTGTTTCTCTCTTCTGTGCAGCTCCATAGGAAAGTTGAACAAGGTGAAGCACTGGGTCAGGCCAGCCACTGTCTCTCATTTTGACTTTAATGTTCCACTCCTGCCTCAGCAGAGTACATAAGTAGAATCAAGTGTCCTTCTGCAGAAATTGCTCTCTTTACTTTTCCCCACCTACCAGTCCAGGGGATAGAGTGTGTCAGTGAACTCGGTATTTAGCAGAACCTGCCATCTGTCCATCTCTTTCCATGCAGACCCACTCACCAGGCTGTGAGCTCTTCAGACATGAGCAGTGTAGGCATTACAAGTGCCGACTCTAAAGGTGGAAAGGCTGGCTGCAAACAACCGCTCTGCCACGCCCTGGCGGTGTAACCTTGAGCAAGTGATTTCTTCTGTGTCTCGGTGTTCTCCTGTGTAAAATAAGAGTGGTAACACTTTAACACCCGTTTTCCTGTTGTGAAGGTAAAATGAGTTGATGCGTGTAAATAGCTTAGAACAGTGGCGTGCGGAAGCATTCTGTTTTTTGGTATTTGTTTTTCCTCAGAGATGCTGTCATTTCTCCAAGTTGGTTTTGATTGTCTAGCTCCTGACCCTCTCTGCTCCCCCCACCCTCCACGCCCACCCTGGTCTCTCATTCGGCTCTGACATCTGCACTGGTGCTGGATGATTCCCAGCACCCTGTGACCCCCAAACACTGCCCAGGAAAGCCTCTTGTGCATAACCCTAATACACCTCAGTGGTGCCAAAGGGTTTCCCTGCTCAGGAATCAGGTTACAACCAAGTGTGAGCCAGGGAGCCACTTTGTTTCTTTACAATGGTTTTACATATCTCTGGGCTGGTCTAATGTGTGTTTAGTTTATAGTCACATCTTCAAAGGGGAAACTTATTAAACTGTTTCTAAGGTTGTGAGGGAAATGTCATTGTTGCCGTATGGCCTGCCTATAATGCATTTCAGACATTCTACAAATACATTTTAAAATCAACTATATGCTAAACACTTAGTGTACAACATCAGAAAAAGTACAGCCCTCGTAGTGATATGCTCAGGTGATTCCACTTTTTTTCCAAAGGGCTAATATATAAAATGGCCACCCGGCCAGTGTGGCTCAGTAGTTGAGCATCGACCTATGAACCAGGAGGTCAAGGTTCAAGTCCTGGTCAGGGCACATGCCTGGTTGCAGGCTCAATCCCCAGTGTAAGAGGCAGCCCATTAGTCTTTAATTTTATATTATAAAACTAGTAAATATTTTTAACAGAGAAAATTAATATTTTAGTTTAGATATTAAACTTTAAAATTTTGTATTGTTTTAGCCTTTCTAGTTTGTCACATGAATAAGAGAAGAAAATACACAATTTAGATTGTAAATGGTCTATCTCTGCATAATTAGAAGCCTATATTCAGTACAGCCTACTGTTACCTTACTGAAGGAAAGATATTAACAGCAAGGGGTTCTTGATATAAATACTGTGCCCGAAATATATATTGGAATTCTGTGTTTCAACTAGATAGTTGCACTGAATACAAATGGGAATGGAAGGGAGTGGGAGAGTTTTTTAAGGGATTATGTGGGATTTTCCATTATCTATCACAGACTTGGAGGAGGCGTCACGTATTCTAATTTAATTTGAGATGTATAATTCTTATTTTTTCTGAACCAGAAAAAGGATATGAAAGACTTTGACTAAACATGAACAAAAATGCATTCAGACATATTTCAATTTGGCAATTTATCTGTTTTTCCTCTTAGATCTGAAAATAAATACAGGAGAAAAAGAAACAAAGATTTAACAAAAAAACTTTTTATTAAATGGCAAGCAAGGCAATGCTGAAAGCCTAAAATATACCTGTCTACAGGATGCAAAGTACAATAAGAGGGGGGGAATGCAGTGTTTAAAATTAGGTTAGAAATTTCCACATTTAATGAAGAAGAAGTAATGTTATCAGCTAAATCTCAACCTTAAACATTCAAAAGCCCAGAGGATGATTTACCTTCCCTATTCCCCTTATTCTGTTGTTTATAAAATGCCGTTGTAATATGCATCACACAACATTTATGAAACCAATCCATTCATTCATTCAATTGATTTTTCTTTTGAACTTCCTTTTCCATGCCATTTCTGAATGATCAGTTCTCCAGGATAAAATGAAATGGAAACAGTGAGAATTAGATGCAGCTTCTTGTGGGGTTTGTTTTTTGGTTTGGGATTTTGTTGTTGTTGTTGTTATCTCTGCCAATTTGGAACCTGATGGACGTATTGTTATATAGCATGTAGAAGGGCAGAAATTGATTTTGGGGGGGGGGCTAAATCAACTGGACAATTGCCCTAATTTTATGCTTCAATGCTAAAGAAGATGCAGTTAGCACCAGGGAGAAAGCAGACATTCCCTGGCTGCCAAGATCTTCTTAAATCAAGATATTCCTACTCAAGTCAGTGGGTAGAGGCAGAAGGAAACAAAATATCTCTCAATCTTTTAGCAATAACAATGCAGAGGTTGTTTTAAACATATTATTTCTCTTAGTACCATTGGTCTGTACAAATGTGTCAACGTTTGCAAAGAGTGATGAGGAGTTAATGTATTCATCTTGTGAATTTGTTGACAAAAACTAGTGCCCTGTTATTCAAAAGAAAAGATGCCATTGTGTGAAATGCTGCACATCCATTTCATCTAATAGATATTTTTATTTGTTACCTACACATAATGCTTTTAATAAATACTGCAATTACTTTCTACCAATTCAGTCAACATTTTCTCTTCAGTCAGAGCAGTTTAATACATTTCTAATAACATTTTTTGACCCAAACTGTCTGGAAAAATTGTAATTCCTTTTGCTTTTCCAAATAACATCAGAAATCCTCGTGTGTGAATTATATTTGTAAAATGATTCTCCACGCAGCTCTATTATAATTATAATGTCAATTATAATTCTATCTGTCCATTTCTTATGCACTTTAATTTGGTGGAGGAGATGAATAGCTAAAACTAAAACATTAGGATTAAGAGGTATCACTGTTATCATTCCTCTAGAAACACAGCCTTCGGGAACTAGGAATATCTGTTCCGCATTTAGTAGCAGCCAGGAAAATGTTGGAGTATGTTAAGAGAGTTCGGTAAAAAATCAAAAAAAAAAATCTGGACTTTTAAATCTTCAGATCTGAAAATTCCACCTTCTGTTTTGAACTCTTATTTGAAAGGACATCTGAAAAATACTCTTTCCTCAATCACACATATAAAGCAGTGAAAGGCTTATCTGCGTTCTAGAGATCAGGTAGTGTTGTCCTACGGAGTTGAAAAGAATCCAGTGTTTGTTGTTGGATTGTTATTGTTTTTCATCATCTTGAATCCATAGTAAGTTAGGATAAGTTCAGCGTACTTCTAGGAGAAAATAGAATCCTCAGAGAAATAAGCTAACTCATTCTTAGTGCTGAGATATGATTTAGGAGAAAACGTTTATCAAAGCATTGCTGGAAATACCTCATCTGGCTGGATGCTTCACTATGAATATAGTTTATCCTACTTAGTTCTCTATATATCAGTTCTAATTATGTACATAAACACATTATTGCTTTAGGTAATTTTCTATGACTACTTACATAATATTTTATGATAAGAATTTCAAGTCAAACCATTAGACAACATGTAAAGTTGATGCAGTTTTATTATTTGTAAATTGTACCATCTTCCTACTATCCAAGATAGAGAATGGCCATATGCACTTATTAGTTAACACCGAGAATCTTGAAAAGTATTTAAATCCTCAGATTCTAATGGTGACCTGCTCAGATGTCTTTTTATAAGGAAAGATTTAGGAGTTGTTGATGACAGGTTGGATAAAGGGAGATTAGAGAAAATGAGGGCACAGACCTGACCCTGGAATGGCGTTAGTGGGAAGAAGAAGCACAGAGCAAACAGGCCCAAGTTAAAGACTTGCCAAAGCTAATCAGGGGCTATGACCGCCAGACTTTGCTCATCACCATACTTTCCAGTTTTTAAAGCATCATCGGACTCAACTGAATTCATGCTCTTCTCTTTGAAGAAAGTACTCATTATGTCAATTGCAGGCTTCTGCTAATTGTGCAAAATATAGCCCTTCCCAGCTATGCAAACGTGGGTCTTTTTCAAATGGATACATATTAATTTACCATTTTCAAACTGGGAGAGAGAATATAAACGAATGAGAATGGGGGAAAAAAAGGCTTCATTATAGAAATACACACTCAATGGCAGATTGCTCTTCTAAACCTCAGAAAGCATTTTGGAATATTTGGGGGTGGGGGAGACCACTCTTAGGACAAAATGAGCTTGCTGCTGGGGAACAATGTGGAAAAACAGTGTTTCTCTGGAGGATAAGGTCATTGAAAGTTCAGTTCCCTGTAAAAGGGACGGTTAGTCTGACCCATAGTTTGGCTAGTCAAGTAGCTGGTCTATTCCTCCTATGTAATTACACTTCTGTTAGTTGTTTTAAAACACACACAGAAACAGGATGTATCTTTTTTGTGGTTTCTCTTTGATGAGTTTCTAAAGGGAATATTTTGAGGTTTTT